>NW_015650779.1:776239-779542 GCF_001515625.1 Sinocyclocheilus rhinocerous
CACTTTATGTACTCTCCAATTGTAAGTCGCTTTGGACAAAAGCATCTGCAAAATGACTAAATGTAAATGTAAAAAAGGCTCCTAAGCGATTGAGGTGTTCTGTTGTTGGATGTGATAATGAACATAGCAGTCGTCATTTACTCCCGACATCTGAGCCACTGAAGACGCAGAGGATTAGCTTTGTTTTTGAAAGGAATGCGCCGATCCCCAATCTGCCTAAATGCGTCTATGTTCGCGTGAATCGTTCCTGATCCAGCCTCACCTACAGAAGAAGTGAGTATAAGGTTCTTTTATGAATCTTTGCAAATCGCCTTTCCTAATAATGTTGTAATTAGCAAGTTCCGCGGCTTTTCATGAGAACTGCGCATTACCCCACAGAAGAGAGGGGCGGGGTGAGCAGAGCTCATTAGCATTTAAAGGAACATGCACTAAAACGGGTTGCTGAAAACAGAGCTGATTTTGACACGGTAAAATGGTGTTGTTTTACACTACCATTGAGAAATTTTAACCAAAGTATGACTTTTCATTAAGACCCTAAAGAATCATATCAACTTGTGGAAAATGGGCATCCGATGACCCCTTTAAATGCACTAATAACTATGTAAAAGGAGACTTGCAGACTGATGCGAGGTCCACTCCGATCTATTCTTTTGAAAGCGCCACATGGTGAGCCCACGATTTGGCTTGAATTTGCCAGAGCGTTCATTCTCATCATCATCTGTCAACCTGACGTCGCCATTATTGGATGAAAATAATATTTGACTTACAATGTGCCAAACATTCCTAAATCAAAAGCTTTTTTGGCCGAGTGCCTATAGATAAAAGATTAAAAAGCAAAACCATACTAATTTGTGATGGTTTTGAAATGCATAATCTGCATATCTGAGCCAAGCATTGTGGGTAATAGGAGCGGTGGGCTTCTAGGCGTGATGAAGGCTTCATTCAGGTCCTCTCAGTCAAGAGGGTGTATGTAGTTTTAGAATTAACACTCTTCACTCTCCAGTGTTTGTGGAGCTTCCTGATATTTTTCTCCACTGGTACGCACTTCTGTGAAGCATAATTTAATTCCAACTGAGACTGATTATGACAGAAATCATAATTTTCAATTATTTTCCTTGTAATTTATGTTAATGTACTTGCTTTATGTGGAGCAAAAGCATGCAATTATTTCTTATACTACAAATCCAGAACTGTGTTCCTGCATTACTCAATACCATAATTGCGATATTGTAGATTTATTGTAGTCGATATCGTGATTGCGATATGTTTGATTAATTGGATAGCACTAATTTCAGCTCACTTTTCTCTGCCTTTATTATTAACTCAGCTGGGTGGCAATTTTATACCATTTATGTTTAAGAAATCCAGGCAGTGTGCCATTATAAGCATTTTTAGATAGATTTACTCTTTTACGCACCATAAAACAAAATAATTTTTATTGGAAAGGGTGATAAAGTACATATGAAATCATTGAAGTGGCTGTATTTTGTACCTGTTTTTTTGCCAACCATTCAAAGTCTCACCAGGCTAAGCATTTTTTCTTGTCTAGCAGCTTTTTTCTGAGATAGTCAGCACAGAATATCAATCTTACAGTACAAAGGCTTGGCCAAAGGTTCCAGATGGTGTTTAGTAACTGTTGATGTGTGTGAGGTGAAGTTAATGTAGTTCGAAATCTCACTTTCCACTGTGTCTTGACCCCTCTCACAGTCTCCTGTGGTGAAGACGAAAACGATCACCATTTCTGATGTCACCAACTCCCTTCGCAGCGAAATCGCCAGCAAGGACATCCCGATTGTGCATACAGAGACCAAGACCATCACATATGAGTCTGCACAGGTGAGCCCGGTCGCTCTTTGAATCAACCTTGTTGCTGACATAATTTTTGGTTAGTCTTTGACTGTGGCATTGTTTGACTGAATATGTCACACATGGAATGAAAAATGAACTAGGATGCATTGGGATGTAAAATGTATCGGCATCAATACATATTGGTAACCACATCCCCCAGTAATAATCATTTTGTTAATAACAGTAATAATCAAGAATATTGGATATTTAACAGTGCATGTATCGGCACACATCTGTATTCAGAACAGAATATATCACTTTCATAACTTCCTATTCTGCACTGTATGTGTTCAGTGTTTGTTGTAATCTATTGCAGTGCTGTCAGTTTCACAGTGCATTGCTGTGTGAGTTTAACTTATCATTAAGATCCATTAGTTGCCTTTCTTAGGCCAGTTTTTTAAAGAGTTTCTAACTAGCATCCCAGAGGTCCCACTGCTGTAATAATGAGGATTTATTTTTTCCAATTTTCCATCTTTAGCCAAAAATTATCCACCTTTATAATGCCTGAATTCACTTATAGCATACCAAACTCGTTGGCTGCACTATTTTACTGTATGTGCACTTACACTAAACTCACAGAGTACATACCCAGTGTTCAGGTGGAACAGGACTGTAAAATAAGTCCAATAATAATAAAAAAAATGCTACTAATTCACTTTTAGCATATGAAACTTATAAAATAAAATTATTATTATTATTATTTAAATTAATTAATAATATTTATTTATTTATTTATTTTTGGAAAACCAAAGATTGACAGTTTAAAAAAAGTAGGGATGCACGAATGTTCGGCAACCAAAATTATTTGGCCGAACACCGAAAGAGTTTTTTTTGCTAATTTCGGCCGAATCATTTTGGTTGCCAAAAAATTGTCAAAATACATAGGGAAAAACTTGAAAAGCCGTGTTTGGTATTCGGCCTTTGGCCCAGTGTTTCATTTTGTTCGGTTTCGGCTTCGGCCAAGAATTTTCATTTCGGTGCATCCCTAAAAAAAAAGTACTTATTTTGGATTTGGACAGAATTAATATATAACAATAAATTTCTGATTATTTTAGTAGGAAGCTTTTTTATTATTATTACAAAGACCCTAAAAGGACATGGTGATGGGAAAACATTAAATGTATTATTATATTTTACTGCTTCCCCGAGAAACTTTGCATTCCCTCGCAAAACTTTTATGCTCTCTCGAGAAACGTAACCTCCTGCTAGTGAATGCAGAACTGCTGATGGAAATAATATGATGTGCACTCTGCCACTGGGGCAGTACCTTTGTAAAGGTACTAATATACACTTTATGTACTAATATATACTTTTAAAGTTTTTACATGCACCCTTTAGGGATAAATAAGGCACAAAGGTGTAGCTTTTGAAAGGATACTGCCCCGGTGACAGCTTTTGTACCTTTTTTTTTTTTTTTTTTTCTGAGGGTGTATTTTAATGGATACAAATGAAAGT
>NW_015650779.1:780543-782061 GCF_001515625.1 Sinocyclocheilus rhinocerous
TTTAGTCTTTGCAACTTTACAAATCTTCTTTATGCACCAAGAGCTTGTAACACTTAGAAAGGAAAACTTGAAATCGCATCATATGACCCCTTTAAAAAACATGCAAAATCAGTACAAAAACTCATCTGTACTAAACCAATGTTTCATAATTAATTACTGAAGTTAGAATGTGGGAGAAAAAAACTATATTTCAGTTCTTTTGTGGGAAAACTCAAAACATTCTTTGAGAGAACCCAAAAGCAAATGCAAAAGAATTGAATTATAATATAAACGTACCATCTCTTGTTTTTTCCGTCACTGTGCCCCCTTTGGGGCTCCATAGCAAATGGCTTTGGATGTACAGTAAGTGATAAATGAGGGATGTAATGGAAGAGATTTCTAAGCACACGTGTGTTTGTTTGCTAATAGCCCAACGCGCTTTCAGAGAAGGAGTCCGGGATGCTGTTGAGTGCTCAGACCATCACCTCAGAGACCGTCAGCACCACCACCACCACCCAGATCACCAAGGTACATGAAGCTATGCCTAAACCTGCAGTGACTGCTGCTTAAAGAACAACTGATTGATGTTTAATGGTCCTATTTAAGCACAATGTAAAACTTAAAATAATAAGATGAGCACTTTCTGCAAAACATAATTGCAGAAAACTATACAATACTGCACACTGCAAGTTAGGCCACAATGGTGCCAAGAGGCTGCGTATATAAGATAAAGCCATTGCTAATTACAATTTATATCACCATTCCACAGCATCTTACAAAGTTAGTGAAGATTTGGCGTACTGCACAGATGAGATATTCACTTCACTGTGTTTCTGGCTCTCTCATTCTCTCGTTCTCTTCCCTTTCTCTGCTCAGATGGTGAAAGGCGGGATCTCAGAGACCCGTATCGAGAAGAGAATCGTGATCACTGGAGACACTGAGATTGACCATGATAAGGTGAAATGCACCTACAGCTAATAATCATGTCGGCCACACAGCAGACGCAGAATGTTTTACAGACATTCTCATAGACAGGATTTATAGGATAAAAACGTCCAAAAGGCTCGGAGAAGGAGAATATGTCATCAGTATTGGTCTATTTTCCTGAAAGAGAAAAACTAAATGCATATATCTGATAAATAACAGATATATAAGACCTCAAAGCTTGAATTAAAAGCTACAAAACTTCAGTTTTGATTTCATGGGGCCTTTAAATGTATACAGAGTTCTGGCATGAAACTCTAGATGGCGCAGTCCGATAGATCTAACTCAATCTGACCTAATGACATCATTATCACATGGCACAGCTGATTGGTTCTCTCCTGTATCGGTAGCCAATGAGCTCGCTGCTCAACATTCAAATATATGACTAGTGCTGCCGTAGCAGTGCAGCTTGCTTCAGAAACCCTCCACCTTCCCCAGCTCCACCTGTATAGATCTGCTACAAGGTGATTCATGTATGCTATATGGGGGGTTATTTCATGTATGTTATATTTGCAGCAGCAATATTTCTTACATGCTCACAGCAGCATGTTGTGG
>NW_015650779.1:801275-808038 GCF_001515625.1 Sinocyclocheilus rhinocerous
CGCACTTGAATGGGTTAAATGCAGAGCACTAATTCCAAGTATGGGTCACCATACTTTGCCACACGTCACGTCACTTTTATTTTTTATTTTTTTAATATATTATTAATACATGCGGTTCACATGGTTATTTCATGTATGTTATATTTGCAGCAGCAATATTTCTTACATGCTCACAGCAGCATGTTGTAGATGTATTGGCAGTAGCAAGTCTCGGTACTTGTACTCGGTACTCGGTACTGCAGCAGCGTAGCAGATCTATTCCGCCAAGACCAAATACATTAACATTGTCATGTACATTACCATGCCAATCCCTCCGAGAGTTGTCATGACAGAAATACGTTTAGTGGTCTGGTTTAAATACTGTCCTCTCTGCTCTCCAGGCTCTTGCTCAGGCTATAAAGGAGGCGAAGGAGCAGCACCCTGACATGTCTGTGACTAAAGTGGTGGTGCATCAGGAAACAGAGATCACCCCTGAGTAACTCCTGCGTGAGACACAGGTTAGTTTCCTCCCGCACAACCTGACTGAATATGAGACCCGCTTCGGCACATGAATGATTACAGCTAGAGAGATTAATATTATATACATGCATTTTTTTAAATTTTAGAAATACTGAAGTGATCTGCATGCCAAAAAAAAAAACATCTCGCGATAATGCTTTCTAGTCGCCACTCAGCATGTTTTATTCAGTTATGATCAATATGAGAAGCCAAACACTGGAAAAATGAAAGGAGTGAGAGGAAAGTGCTGCATTCTGAGCTGGAAGGAGCAGTTTGCTAAAAGACGAAAACCTGAAAAAATATGATTATGATTATTGTGTTATTTTTTACCCTTTAAATAAGGTGGGAAAACAACTGATTTTTCATTTTGAGTTAAAGCTGCTAACAGACGACTGCTGTGAATATTCAATGATAAAATGATAAGTGACTGCAGCAAATCTACAAAATAAGATCCGCTGCAGACATGCACATGATTACGTATATCCTCTGCAGTATAATTAGAGCATATTTTATTCATATGGCTGAAAAAAAAAACTACAGTTCTGGATTTCTTGCTTTATTTAAAGTGCAAAAACAACTTTAGGCATGCTTCTTTCAAATCATTTTTTTGAAAAATGTGTAGAAATTCATTTTAGTGAATTTCACTTTATTTTCCACATAGAAATGGATAATGTATTTAATTGTGAGGGTGTCAAAGTGACTTCAAGATGATTTCATGTCAAAAAGATTGCTGACCTCTGTTTTAGGATATACATTTCAGATCTATGATTTCATCCCATACTCTGCCTTCCCTTTCACTATTGCACCTCTACCAGCATTGCTGCTGCACAAATACATTATTATATCAGTGATAGCGTCTTCTCTCTCTCTGCGGCTCTTGTAGTGTAGCTCTCTAATAGCACTAGAATTTGATGTGTTTATGGCATATGTTTAAATCTCTTCTCCCATGGGCCATACAGCCACACCATCTCCCATGATACATTAAACCCATTACAGCATTTCTGAGATTTTGTCTTTAAAACATTTTTTCATTTGACTTTTTAAAAATTCCTCAATTTCAAAATTGAGGAATACTGCAGGCTTACCATTACAAATAAAGCAAGATCCCTTAATAAGATGGTAACGATAGAAACCCTCCGTAGCACGCCTCATACCAACAGAAAGAAGTCCTAAAGGAGAACCTCAGAGAATTAGACACAGACACTTAAACTGTATGATTTACTGTCACCATTAACTGTGCTCCAATAAAAACCTCAGTCCCTTAGAAAGCACTCTAATACTGCCATATTTACAGCCGTTATACATGCTTGTAGCAGGTCGGTGACATCCCAGTTCAGCTCCAGAATTTCAATTGAGGTGGCAAAGAAGATGCAGAATTTCATTTAATATTCAAATTTATTAGATATTAGATGATACCTCATATTAATTAGATGATATTATTATTCAGTGTTGTTAATGCCACCTATAAAAATTGGAATACATTTATTTTACTAAATTACTACTAATTTTATGAGCCATGAAGAAGAACTATTTTAGTATGCTATTTAGTATGCTATTATGCTATTTTAGTATATTTTTTAAATACACTATTATAGCATTCACAAAAAATTTGTATTAGCCTTTATTTAATATTTTCAGTTTTCTTTTTTAGCAATTTTGTTATGTGCTTTTGTCATTTTTATTACTTTTTGACGTTTAAATATTTATTTTAATATATATTTATTTCTATTTTTAGATTTCTTTTCAGTAATTTTAGTACTTTAACATTTATTTTTATTGCTAAGTTTTTTTTAGTTCAAAATAAATTTTTTTTTTTTTTTTTTTTTTAAATTAACCAAATAGTTTAACTTTTAGTTAACAAAAACAACACTGATAAAGACCAACACTTCGTTTCCAGAATCATTTATCCGACCCCAACATTTTCAAAACATTTTAAAAAAATAAAAAAATAAATAAAAGAATCAACAGAATGTTTGGAGTTTAGATTGCTTTTGATCTGTTGTTTTGACTGTATAGAACTTGGCTTACAGAAATATATGTAATAAAAATGAAAAACAAGTCCGTTAGGCCTTTTAGTGTGTTTGTGTGAGGCACTGGGCGTCTGGTGCTGTTTAACCAGCTGTCAGGATGGTATGTATACAGACACAGAGCTCCTAGAGGATAATGGGTAATGCTGCCCTGCTAGTTTGTTCCCACAGTGCCCTGTGTTGTGCGTGCAGAGACCCAGTTCACCCCATTCGCCCCGTCAATGTTTACTTCTCTTTCTTTCACTCATCCACCATTATTTCCATGTCGTTCAGGTCTGCATGCCGCAGGCCATCCCGGTTGTCATCACTGACTCTGTGACCCGTGGGATTGTTTACTTTTTGCTTTACCAGAAATGCTGTCCTGTTTTGTTTGTCTCGCATGATTGTTGATTAGACTTTGATCTCACATCAATGCAGGGAGAAAAAAACCGAGACCAGTCGGGTTTATCAATGTGAAAAAACAACGCAAGATCCCTCACAACCAGCCCCTTCCCATCAACCCACGAGTTCCCCTAACGGACAAACACTTCCTGTAGCAGCACATGTCCCACCCAGTCATTGCCGTCTGAGACACCACTTTCCAGACCCTAAACATCTGTCAGATCTCAAGCGACTCATACTGCAAACTGAGCATCCAGCAGCTACTCCTGTGCAGCGTCCACAAGCAGAATTCAAAGACCAGTTCTCATCCACTTCTCAACACCTCGGGCAGACTTTTTTCAAAAAACCTGCCTGACCTCCACCACGTCAAAGACATTCCATGACGGACTGAACCATGTTACAAAATCCTTTTCTAAAACTACAACTTTTTGTCTGAAATTCATACGGTATTTTTAGGGTGGATTCCAAAGGGATAGTTCACATTATAACAACTGGGCGGCAGGAATTTTCTAAAGTGTCATTTTGTTGTTGATTTTTTATTTATTTATTTAATATTTGTTTGCAATTGGTTGATTATCTGTCATAATCTGAAACACTTAAAGGGGATGTTCACCCACCCAAAATTCAAATTCGTCATTTAGTGATGCAAAAGCTATATTTTAAGATTTTCTTTTCTCCATGAAACAAAAAATGAGAAGTTTAGCAGAATGTTCACACTGCTCTTTTCCATTCTTTTTCAAGAAAGTGGAAGACCTAAATTTAGGGATAGTTCACCCAAAAAAAGAAAATTCTGTCATCATTTACTCAATGCCGTTCCAAACCTGTATGACTTACCTTTTTGAAAAATATTTTGAGGATTTTTGGTAATCAAAAATCACCAAAACTGTTTGATTACCAACATTCTTCAAAATATCTTCTTTTGCGTTCCACACAAGTGAAAGTCATACAAAATTGATAAATTGATGATAGAATTTTTCATGAACCATTCCTTTGAGTTCTATAATTCCATAATTTAATTTCTGTTCACATGCATTCAAATTTGACAGGTTTAACATAGATAATGTTTGAACATGCAAATAAGATTTGAGCATTGCAGGGGAAGATTTCAGTGATTAAATGGCAATTGATCCTTAAAACCTTCATATGATGTCCTAGGACTTTGATTATGGTACACGACTGCTTTTTTGACACTTTTATAGTGCTCATTTTTGGATCTTTTGGAACCCTTTTTGCTTTCATTGTATGGAAAGAGAAGCTTGAACATTCTGCTAAACATCTGAATTCCTCAGAAGAAAGAAAGGTTTGGAAAAACATGAGTAAATTGAGAGTAAATTACATAATTTTCATTTTTGGGTGAGCGGTTCTTAGTCCAGAAGTCCATCCTGTTGTAAAGTCCCATATTTTATGTTCCTCTTAAATGTGAAAGTATTATTTTGTTCTCTGTGTAAAAAGAATGTGTTATTTCCATTCAGAATGCTGGAGCAATTTCAGATGTTCTCTTGTGTTTTAAAGTTACTTTGCATATTTGTTGAAGGCTTGTATAATTTCTCTTTTGTTTCGTTGGTAACGTCGTCCTGTGTCATCATGGATTGGGGGTCTGATGAAGATGGTGTGGGGTATTGTAGTGAAACTACACTCTATGATATTTCTATTTATTTTCATCAGCTTTGTTTCTCGTTTGTGTGTGTACTTTGCATTTTAGATGCCCTGCTCTCTTAAATGCAGCTTTGATGTTTTTGTATTAGATCCGGAATCCCAACACCAGCTCCCGCCAGTTTTTAAATGGGATTTGCAGGGATAACTTTGCTCATTTTCAGTATATTTCTACTTTTCTACTAGAGGGGGCAGTATGTTCTTACCCATGAGGTCTATAGCAGATCTGCAAAGCCTTCAAAACGAGCATCCACACACAACCTGAAGTGGTTTTGGATCAATTGGAATCAATTAGCCAGGAATGGAGCTAATTAGCAATTATGGTAATTAATTGTGCCGAGCGTGAATCTGAAAGCGATCAGGCGGATTCTACAGCAAATGAAAATTAATCTCAGTCATTCATTGAGACATTCAAATGCCTCGGATTGACTTTTAAGGTCACGACTGACCATTTTGGAGCGGTAATTCAATTCTAGAAAATCAAAGTGGAAATTTGAGGATTTTATATTGTGCATCAACACTGCCGGTGGCGTAACGCATACTGCCCCGCGTCAAACTGACGAGTCCAGCACGTCCAGTTTTTAAATGTCTATTTTAAAATGTTACGCTTTTATATTAGTTCAAATAGTATCCTGTACAGAGACCGAGGTGTTGTAGTTCGTTCAGTGTGTTGTTTTCTTCATTGTGGCACTCCTTTCCTATGCTAGTCTGGGGTGAAGAAAAGAAACAAATCGTACGTTTGTCCTCAGAGGTTCTCTTTCTTCTCATCACACCCCTTTTTCTTTTGCCATCACTGAAAAAAAAGACAAATGTACAACATAGCACCATCCACTGAATAAACTCCAATTTAGACACATTCTTCACACAGTTTCAAGAGTGTTTGTTATTCACAAGCTTCTTGCATTTTTCTTAATGCGTGTTTCAGATCTTCTTATGAGCGTTTACTTTGTGCATGTTAGTAATCATTCGTTAAAATGAAATAACTTCCTTTCCCGTTGACATCGGTCCTTCTTATTAAACCAATAGATAAAACATCCTGAGAAATATTTTTCCCCTTTAATGCCCTGTTTCACAGAAATGAGTCATATTACAGAAGTAATATGGGACGTTAATGTGATCTACCTCATGTAAATTTGATTTAATGGTTCTCATTTGCCACCATTTTATAATTTTTGGTAGTTATTAAAGAAAAACTCAACATAGTAACCCAGACATGACTTTATTTTCTGCATAGAGTCAGCCTAGCTCTCCTCAAATGAGCGCTGCATTTTTCTCGCAGGTCGTGGTTTATTACCAGCGTTTAGCTTGATGAAAGCAGGCTGCAGTTAATGGCTTTGATTGCAGTGGATTCGCTCATAACCCTGGAGACGGGCTGAGATGAGCTGCCACAGGTGGTGGGAACACAGTCCTGAATAAAGCAGGATTGATCAGCAAGGTCTGAGAGAAAATTGGAAGACGAATTCAGCTGGAAATCACAGTGCTCTGCTGTTAAATAAAAGAGAGAAATATTGCAGTTTTTCTTGTCTTTGCTTCATACTTGCATCATGCGCTATGCTTCGGTTCAGTTGCCTAAAAATGGTCGGCACTAAAGATGGGGTTGTCGAATTAATTTATTACACTGCATTTAGGATTCTTTCTGGCCTTAAAATTATATTTAGCTTTTTTTGTACCTAAGACCATAACATCATTTACATCGGGGTCAGACTAATATTCAAACAGTAGGCTAACAGACATGTTGAAGTTTCGGATTATTTTATTCATACTTGGAGCGTGGGGGGTGTTACTTCCATCCATCCATTTCTATCCCAATTCACATTCTATTTAGTTCTATTTGTTTAGCATGTGAGATTAGATTTAGCACGTACCTAATCATAGTATGCTGAAAATAACATGACAAGGCATAATAGCAATACGAATATGTAAAACTACGTTTACCATCATTCAGCACAAAGAACATAAATGCAAATAATCCATCATTCACACATCTAATGTACATTTGCTTTTCATTTTGTGATCATTTTGTCTTTTTTTGGAAAGTGAAAACGAGAGAAAGAAATATGAAATTGCTCTGTTTTATAGTTAATTTTAGTCCAAAACAAAACAGATTTATCCAGAAATTGTATGAATGCGTATATATATATATATATATATATATATAGAGTGCTGTCAAACGATTAATCGTGATTGATGGCATCCAAAATAAA
>NW_015650779.1:808414-814159 GCF_001515625.1 Sinocyclocheilus rhinocerous
GATTAATCGCATCCAAAATAAAAGTTTTTGTTTACATAATATGTGTGTGTGTACTGTGCATATTTATTATGTATATATAAATACAAACACATGCATGTATATATTTAAGAAAAATATTTTATGTTTATATATTAAATATATTTATATATAATATAAAATATAAGGATATAAATGTATATACACATGTAAATATTTTCAAAATATATACTGCATGTGTGTGTATTTATATGTACATAATAAATATACACAATATACACACATATATTATGTGAACAAAAACTTTTATTTTGGATGTGATTAATCACGATTAATCGTTTGACAGCACTAAATATATATTATATATATTAAAAAATAAAAATGAATGTGAATTTATTTGGTATGTCCCCCTTGAACTCCACAAGTTTGTACAAAGACGTTCACATGGTCAGTGTCACATCTGATTATTAAACTACAAGTAGATTCTTTCTTTGTTCTCTTTTCCTTTTGATTTCCACATTTAAATCCAACTTATTCCTATTATTTGATCTCATAGTTTTGGATTACACTTTATTTCGATAGTCCACTTTAGACATTCTATTAACTATAAGTAAATTTGTAACTACATGTCAACTACATGTCAACTAATTCTCATTAATTTGCAACTACATGTCTACTAACTCTCAGAGTAGACTGTTAGGGTAGGTTTAGGGTTAGTAGAATGTTGACAAAGAAAGTGTTAGAAGATATTAAGCAGACAGTCTACTAATACTCTACTAACTGCTAGTTGACATGTAGTTGCAAAGTTACTTACTGTTAATAGAATGTCTAAAGTGGACTATCGAAATAAAGTGTTACCTAGTTTTGGGCTCTACTGTACTTTCATTATCACCAGTGAAGTACGTACATTGCAGTGCATATTATAAGTGAAAATTAGTACACAACTTTAATGTCTCGTCTTTCTTTGATATCTGCTTATTCCACTTGAGATTAACCTCTTTACGTCATATAAAGATTGTGCACAAACACATATAAATGTTCTGATCATGCCAGCCAGAGCGTCTTGTTGGCGTGTTTCTCTTCAGTCTGTCAGAAGGGATCAGGGAGGAATATTTAAGAGCGTCAGAAACTCGTGAGCTGAAGTCAGCTGGAATTATCCAGGCAATTAGTTTTTCCTGGAGCTGTTATTTATGGGAATACTCTGAATGTTTTGAATGTTTAATCTCTGGCTGCCAATTAGCATCGCGTTAAAGGTCAGAGAGAGGGCTGGGCCGCAAGCATTGTAGCATTATTTGTTCAACCAACCAATAGGATTTGAGGCTGTCTTACTCTAAACATCAGCTCGCGGAGCAGATGGATTAAATACTGAACTGTGGCACCTACAGTAAATTAGGTCAGTTAGCGATGGATGACAGGCAATATCTCACTCTGCTAAATACCATCTTAGATTTATCCCAAGAATACTAATGAAATGTCACAAGAAATTTCAGTTTTTCTTTAAAGTGTAGTTCCAACCCAATCTCATGGATATTGTAAATCATAAGAAAAATAATAAGAAAATTTATGATTTTTAGAAAAAAAACATGAAGCGTAGGCAGATTTTTGTAATTTTTTTCCCTACAATCAAGTCTGAGACCAGATACATATTTTACGCAAGACTGTACAGTAAATGTAGATGTGAATACGTTTACATGACAATGTATGTTTACATGACAACGATGTACTAAAACAGAAGATTTTACTTTTTGCGTTTTTGAAAAATTCACATACAGACAACAACGTTGTCGAAACATTTACTGTTCACACATCTGCGAAAATGACAAAAATGCTGTATTATACATGCCAGGCCAGTAGATGGCGATATCACTTTGTAAAGAAACACTACGTGTCTGCGCACATACCTATAGACTGAACATGTAATATGCATGTGCATGATGCCACAGTTTTTCACAAATTTGTATATTCATAGTTTACATGGAGACGATAATTGTATTATTTTTATATTATTATAAATGTATTATTTTAAGTTTTTAGTTTGAAAACTGGTTTTATGTAAACACACCCCTTAGATTTATCCCTAGAATGCTAATGAATGTTAAAATAATTTTTTGTTTTTCTTTAAAGTGTAGCACCAACCCGATCTCATGTGATATTGTTAAAAAATAATTGTATGCGAAAAATTGTAAAATCATATGAAAATGTATGATTTTTAGAAAAAAGCATGAAGCTCCACCCTTAAACCTAACTATCAGTGGGGCGTAGGCAGATCATATGAAAATATATGAATGAGATGAATTTATACAAATTAGCCACCAATTCGCCAAAACGTTAAATAGTTATGAATTGCAGTGAGATTGTGTTTTGTAGTTTTTTTCCACCAGATACACACTTTACGCAACATTATAAATGCAGATGTGAATACTTAGGGTATATTTACACAACAACAATGTACTAAAAAGATTTGTGTACAGATGACATCATTATCAAAATAATCCCCATTCACACAGACATGCAAAAATAAACAAAAAATATTGTATTATTCATGTCAGGCCAGTAGATGGCGATGTCACTTTGTAAAGACTTCACACCTGCACACATACATATTCCTATAGAGTGAACACGTATGTGCATGTCACCGGTTTCACAATTTCACTTTTTTTTTTTTTTTTTTGTAGTTTACAAGGAAACGATAATATTATCTTTTTCAAAAACTTTGAACCCCGTTTTCATAAGTTTGCGTTTTAAAGCCCCCAAAACGCCAATGTTGTGTACACGAACAGCCAAAACAGACAAAAAGTGTTCAGTTTTTAGTTGAAAATGATATTGTGAAAATGCCAAAACTTTGAAAACATAAAGTAATTCATACTTCACATGTATTACTGCGATAACACACCCCAGTACTCAACACGGCAGTGGATTAAAGAGTTTGGGACTCCAAAAATTGCTTACTCTCAGAGTAAGTACGTCATTTTACGAATTTCAAGAAGTGAAGAAAAGTATGCATATTGGCATATTTGGCATATCTACACTTTCAGGTAGTCCTGCGCCGGCAGAGCAACTGCCATTGAGATGAACGGGAATGTGACATAAATGCCACATTGAATTGTAATTAGGTTCGTCCCAAATCACATACTTATGCACTATTCTTTGACGTTTTGTAGTATAAATAGTGCGAGTAGTGTGTTCACACTGACAATTCCAAAAAGAAAAAGTGTACTTTAAATACCCGAATGATGCACTTAAATAACCGAAAAAATGAAGTGTGGAATGTTGGACACTTCATGCACTTAACTGTCGCAGCTTTAATTACGTCGCTAAGGGGAGGGGCTAACAGACTCAGATTATTAATGACAAAATAACCTAATATAATTCATACACTACATGGTTGAGTACATAGTGCATAAGTATATAGTGTATAAGTGCATAGTGTATAGTGCGTCATTTGGGATGCAGTTATTGTCTGCATGAGACTAAACATCTGGCCTGTCAAGGTTTGAGTTTGGCTATTTGTACAGAGCTTGTTAGAGGAATTTCCAGCTGTTTTACACAGAATATTTGAAATGTTAGCATCATGTGTATCGCCCATGGGTGAAGTCCATCGGAGCGATTAATAATGTAATTAAATAATGTAAGCTTCCAGCGTGAGCCACAAAATGAGCTGTGAGGCCAGCAGCACATGGTCTTGAATTCATATTCATAAGTGCTCCGAGTAAAATGATTATTATATATCAACAGCAGCTGGTCTGCCATATGTGAATCTGCCCAGACGTGATATCCAAGGGTCCACGAGAGGAATTTAAAAAAGATAACTATTTTTTTTTAGCTTTAACTTTAGGATTTTCGCACTTAAATGGAAAGGGAGGCTGTTTTCCCACAAGCCAGAATGGCCCTAGTGTTTACTGGAATGTCCATGTGTTTTCTGAATTTAGCTGTTTTTGGACCTGGTTTTGTGAATGTGAACAGGTCTACTATAACATGAAATCAACATTTCATAATGTGTCAAATTTTTAGGAGTTCTGGCATATTTGTCTTTGTGAAAATAGTGGAGTGGAAGATGGACGTTGGTATTTCTCTATGCCGAAAAACAATATCTGAACAAAAGGTCAACCGAAGTTCTGTCCTCTTTAACAGTTTAACAGTCTTTAAATGGTTTTCTCCTGTCTTGGCATATTGTGATTTGGATCCTAAACACTGAAGAATCTGAGGCCAAAGGAAACTTCTCTGTGCTAGATTTACGACACTGTTGGGGAAATGTTTTCATGATCTATCATTAAAATAGGTGTTGATTACAGGCATCATTGTGATTCTACTATTAAAAAAAATAGATACTTGAAAAGATACTTGCTTTTCTTCTTTTTAAAAACTAAATTGTGTGCAAAATAAAATGTTAATGAAATGACAACGCAAGGGCCGTCATCTTTAAACATTAACAGTTCTGTTTAAGGATGTTTTCCTGCTCAATGAAGTCAGTCCTGCCCTACAGCTAGAGAACGGTTTGCTCAGCCAGCCTGCTTACATAAATACTGCCGTTTGCTTTGGTTGAATTAAATTATTTATAATACAAATTTGAGTATGTTTGACTTAAAAATAATTTTCTACTAAAAAGACTTTTCATTGATCTTTTGAAATGAAAGACTTTGACATAGCTGTATAAAAGCTTCCTCCACAGTCCAGAAAAATTATTTACTGAAACTAAACGGCAAAAACTGGTGGAGTCTTAAAGGTACAGTAAAATGCAAATGGTCAATTGATTTAATACAAAATGGCATAAGAGGGACAGAAAATGCTAATAAAAATATATCAATACGATATATATAACATTATAAGTGGACCTTAGGGGAAAAATAAACTGATAAAAATGTATGCCATGACCCTTTAAGGCTTTTAAACTCTGCATAAATTGTCAAGTTCATTATTCAGGCAATTACAAACACACTGTACTGAATATATCTTGAGCCAACCAAAGTCTGACCTACTGTAGGTTTCTTTCTACAAAACAGCACAAAAACTGCAGCAGTTTTCTCTGTTCACACTTCAGAAATAAAAATAGTTAGCAGATTAGGGTTCTTAGGCTTGTAACAATAGCTGAGCTCTTTTAGTTTCATACAGAACATGAGCCTAGTGCTGGAGAAAAGAAGCTTAAACACCAACACACACACACACACACACACACACACACACACACGTTGATTTAAAGAACATTTATATTTTTTATAGTGCACCTTCACATATCTGTGCCAATAGATCAGTAAAAACGGTAAAACAAAACAACTGACATTTAAAAGTATTTAAAGGGTTAGTTGACCCAAAAATGAAAATTAGCCTGTGTTTTACTCACCCCCGAGGCATCCTAGGTGTATAAGACAAGTGTATCAGACGAATCCAGTCGGAGTTATATTAAAAATTGTCCTGGCTATTCCAAGTGTTATCATTGCAGTGGGTGGGTGTTTCTGTTTAACATTTCAAAACACTTCAAATAAAGTGCGCGCATCCATGATAAAACACGGCTCTGGGGCGTGAATAAAGGCCTCCTGTAGCGAATCCATGTGTTTTTGTAAGAAAAATATCCATATTTCAAATGTAATAAACACTTTTCTCTCACTTCTGCTGACTGTCATACGCGGAAGCCGTTCCGGCGGATGAAGTAGCACGTATGCGCAGCGCGCGCGCCTCTGAGATATGCTAGTCTCGCGAGTTTGTTTATAGGAGCAAAGGAAGCAAAGTTTCCATACTTTAGCAAAGGAAAACCAGTCTCCTCTTGGTTTATAT
>NW_015650779.1:814467-835456 GCF_001515625.1 Sinocyclocheilus rhinocerous
AAGAAAAATATCCATATTTCAAATGTAATAAACACTTTTCTCTCACTTCTGCTGACTGTCATACGCGGAAGCCGTTCCGGCGGATGAAGTAGCACGTATGCGCAGCGCGCGCGCCTCTGAGATATGCTAGTCTCGCGAGTTTGTTTACAGGAGCAAAGGAAGCAAAGTTTCCTTACTTTAGCAAAGGAAAACCAGTCTCCTCTTGGCTTATATCGAAATCCTCCAACATTTTTCTTTGCAAATCTTCGGTTTGTACTTCTAATTCGTGACCGGTGTTTTGTTTTGTCTTCTCTCAGCGTTCATCACTAATCGCGCAACGCCGACGTACTGCGTCATCCGCCTGAACGCCTTCTGCGTATGAAAGTTAGAAGTGAGAGAGAAGTGTTTATTACGTTTGAAATATGGATATTTTTCTTACAAAAACGCATAGATTTGCTACAGGAGGCCTTTATTCACCCTCTGGAGCCGTGTGAGGCATGTTTTATTATGGATGCGTGCGCTTTATTTGACGACTTATGGACTGTTGAACAGAAACACCCGCTGACTGCAATGAAAGAGCTTGGAATAGCCAGGACAATTTTTAATATAACTCCGACTGGATTAGTCTGAAAGAAGAAAGTCATATACACCTAGGATGACTTGAGGGTGAGTAAATTATGGGCTAATTTTCATTTTTGGGTGAACTAACCCTTTGGACTGTTGAACAGAAACACCCACCCACTGCAATGATAACACTTGGAATAGCCAGGACAATTTTTAATACAACTCCGATTTGGATTCGTCTCAACGAAGAAAGTCATATACACCTAGGATGCCTCGAGGAGGAGTAAATAACAGGCTAATTTTCATTTTTGGGTGAACTAACCCTTTAAGTATTTATTTTTAAGGTATTGAGGTTTAAGACAATACCTCAAAAAATACAAATCTACTAGACAATCAATTAGATGAATACTGTATGTCTCCTACACATAAACATTATTGGCAACAATTTACCATTAAGTACTTATTTAACATTAGTTAACTACATTAGTTAACATGAACTAACAATGAAAACTAACTCATTGCAATGAAAATAATGAAAACGAATTCTAATGCAATTTAATGTTAATTTTAACATTTGCTAATGCATTATTAAAGCAACTGTATGACATTTTGTGTATTTTTGTGACTTTTGAGGCCCCTGCAGTTAAGTGAGTGGAATTCAGTGTTGTAACTATATCACTGTCATAATTACACATGCATTTGTTGGTGCCGTAAAGCAATTGTCCCTTTTCACAGAATTTTGTACCTGCTCACCATATTAACTCCCAGAACTGATGTGGGAAAGAAACAGAAGCCATTCAAGTTATTGTAGGTCAGTGAACCATCAGAATGCTTTTGAAATTGACATTAAAAGTAAAAAAAACTACATACAGTTGCTTTAAAATTAAACATTGTATCTTGTATTATTATTTAATGGACCTCAGATAACATTAAGTAGTATTTTTATGAACTAATGTTACCAAAGATAAATAAATACTGTAACAAATTTAGCCTATTGCTCACTGTTGGCTAATGTTAGTTAGTGCATTAGCTAACATGAACCTTATTTATTCTAATGTGTTGCCACATTGATATATGGTAGGCTATACATTGTTGTCGAACCTTTTTCATTTTAAGGCTTTAGTATTTTAAGTTTTATTTGCCTCTTATTTTCCTGCTATTCAGTTTGTAAGGTCAAGGAAAGGGACGTTTTAATTTCTCCCTGTTCACGATGAAGGAAGAACAGAATGTTTTACCGAGGTGCTTATGAGTAGGCTATATGTATGTGCGGATGATTTATTTTGTTGTGCAGTCGATGACATGGAAGTGGCCCCTGGGTCTCACCAGCCAACAGAAACAATTCAACAGCCAGTAATGATCTACTCATCATATGCTGACAGACCCTCTCAAGAGCTCAGGTGACTGCACTGTATCTCTGTCACACATACACACAAACACACACACACACTGTCTAATTAGAGTGACTGGTCTTAAATACGGGAATCAAACTATAGTAGGAGAAAGGCTTTAGAGACTTTATCTCAAAGGAGAAATTCAGGTGCAAAATGACCAACATCAAAGTCCATAAAAACAGGCCTGTACTTGCAGAAAATGCATTCAGACTGGACATTATTAGAAAAAGGTATTGGGGTTACATTTTTACAGTCTGCATGCTGTAGATAGTAGATACAGAATGCACTGGAATGACCAAACCTTGATGATCAAACCTTCTAATGCTGTGCACTAAATGAACTGATTCTCTAGAATGAATTGATCCCCCAATGCTGTGTAAAAGAATTCATTGGGGATGAACCAATTCACTAGAATAAGTTAGGCATTCCAGCAATCTGTAAGAGAAAGAGGATCATTGACTATCCATTTTACTAGAGTTAAATCCGATTCAAATCACCCTTACCAGCTGTACATATGAGAGAGAGAACGTTATTTAGGAGAGAACATTTGATTATTCCCTCAGTTTCCTTAACATTAAAGGCTGAGATCAAAAGGAGTAATTTGGGCATCACTACTCGGGATATTCTCCATCATCAAATCTTTCCAGCATGTGTGTGCCGTACCGATGTCTTTGACCAACCCGATCTCATGAAAGTGCGTATAAATAGTATGCCAAATAAAAACGAAAACTCGTGGTATTGATATGCAAAAATGGACTGTGTATATGCTACGCGATGGGTAGGTTTAGGGTTGTGGGGTAGATGCGTATCATATGCACGCGAAAACTGCGTATCATATGCACGCCAACAAATTTCGTATCATATGCACGCGAAAACTGCATATCATATGCACGCCAAA
Source organism: Sinocyclocheilus rhinocerous (assembly GCF_001515625.1). NCBI lineage: Eukaryota > Metazoa > Chordata > Actinopteri > Cypriniformes > Cyprinidae > Sinocyclocheilus > Sinocyclocheilus rhinocerous. The sequence continues at coordinate 817,300 of NW_015650779.1, forward strand.
CACATGAGTATCATATGAACACGAAAACTGCGTATTATATGCACGCCAAACACATGCGTATCATATGAACGCCAAAGTCCATTTTTGCGTATCAATACCACGGGTTTTTGTTTTTATTTGGCGTACTATTTATACGCATTTTCATGAGACCTTTGACCTTTGACGGTCTTTAAAGTTTTAAAGGGGTCATGAACTGAGAAACCAAAATTCCCTTGATCTTTTGACAGTGGGTCATTGTACTATAAAAACATCCTGTAAGTTTCAGAACTCAAAACTTTGTCTTTAGTCTAAAAACAGATTATAAAAACAGAATATATTACTCTATGATGTAATAGTGTGGATAAGCGCCGCCTACAATCCGCCACACCTATTCAAACAGAGCGTTCTGATGAGAGGGGTCAAAAACAGGACAGAAAATAGCCTAAATTATGTTTTTTTAATGTAAAAATCTTGATAACATTATAAGTGGACCTCAGAGAACAGTACAAAATAAAAAAAAACAGAGGCAGTTCATGACCCCTTTAAATTAGCACCAAACTACTAAATGCACCTTTGGTGAAATTCGCAAATGAAAAAAAGGATGCAGCACCGATGACAAATTCTCATTAAAGAAAGATTTTCTTATCAATAATCTCACAAAACACAATTATTTTGTGTTTAAAAAATGTACAGGTACTAACATTAAACAGTATAATATCAATTATGCGTGTAAGTAAATTGAGTGAGTTTTGTTACTTCAGTTGCTGGCCAGCACTGCTGGTGACTGTGTTTGGTCCATGAAGAAACTGTCCTTGTTCAATGTCAGTTACTCCTCACTGTGAGCGCCTGCAGCAGTAACACAGACAGAAGACACACGAGGAGACATTATACTGTCTGATGGCAACCGACAGATCTGTGGAGGAATAAACTAGTGCCTGGAGGTGCTAAATACTGTCTTACAAAGGCATTTTACAGTTTAATTTAATAAAGCTACAGAAATCAAGGAACGATATACTGTATTATTGGTATACAAGCATATATGTTTCAGTCCTGTTCCAAACCTTAGTGAACTTCCTATTTTTAGATACACTCTTGACATAAACATTTTGGGGTATAGCACAGTTATATAAAATACCGTGTTGCTTAACAAGACAGCTGCCTATGTAGACATTAGATAGCTCACTAGGTTTAGCTACAGAAATCAAGGAACGATATACTGTATTATTAGTATACAAGCATATATGTTTCAGTCCTGTTCCAAACCTTAGTGAACTTCCTATTTTTAGATACACTCTTGACAAACATTTTTGGGTATAGCACAGTTATATAAAATACCGTGTTGCTTAACAAGACAGCTGCCTATGTAGACATTAGATAGCTCACTAGGTTTTGCAGTAGAGCTTACTACACTCACCTGAGTATGAAGAAAATAGATTTCCAATTCTGTTACTGAACCTCACCTGTGTTTGCCTCCCACTCACACTGAACTCACTGGAATCTGTTCAATTTGGTTGGAATGATGAAGATGAGCAGAAATGCTTTCCCTCCGTCTCTCACTACCTGCAGTCTGAGCCCTTGAGACGCTTTGCTGCATACTGAAGCTCACATCTGCAATATCATTCAAGCTGTGCTGTTTACAGTCCTTGTCTCTGTCTTTCCCTAAATTTCTTGCACTGTAACCCTGTCAGGCACAAAATTTCTTTAGAATTCCAAACATGCAGTTTTTTGGGGCCTAAATGGGTAATACACAAAAAAATGTGAACCTAAAATTCATGTAGGTTTTGCTTGTATAGGCTAGTGGTGAAGTTTGAAGTGGTTTCACATTAAGGGACTGTAAATGTTCTTGGTATGATGCATGTTTGTTTTGTGCATTGATTAGCATAACATTTTGATATGTAGTAGGAAACTGAAACATATTTCAAACAGTGTTGGGGAAAGTTACTTTTGAAAAAGTAATGCATTACAATACTATGTTACTCCCTAAAAAGTAAGTAATTGTGTTACTTTTGCGTTACTTTTTCTCATCTGGCCTGGGCTAGCTTGTATGTCTTTAATATAAAAAAGTTATATTTTTGGCAAAAAGTAAAAGCCCTTTCACACAAAAAGTTAAAAAGAATAAGCCTCAGGCTGTAGGAAATGTGAATTCAAAAAGTTCAAACAAACCTTTCAGCTGTGCTGCCATTCTGGATTGCATGAAGATGATGACGCAAGGAAAGAAAGTTAAACACATTCTACTCGATAACAACAACAACAACAGAAAAATCTTATGTTTATCTAAAGTAATTTTTGTCCATTAGTATGGTTGAACTGGGTCATTGGGTCAGCCGTTACCGTTACCAAAACGTGACGTGTAAACTCTGCTGATCACGTATTGGCCGGAGAGAATCTACAACTCCGAGTGGGGGTGAAAGATGGTGCGCCTGCCTGTGAGAGGAGATCCCGCCGGATGGGAATTTTACATGGAGAGTCTTCTAGTAGGGCTACCAGGTCCGCAATCCATGGACGGCCTGGCCAGTACAGGGCTACTAAAGAGACGAACCCCGTCCTGGCGGACTCTCACCAGAACACCCTGGAGCAGAGTAATCGGGGGGAAGGCATACAGACGAAGCCTCGGCCACGTCTGTAACATGGCATCCAGCCCCAGTGCAGCTGGATGAGTCAGAGAGAGAACCAGAGGGGACCGTGCGATATCATCTAGAACCGGAGGGGACATTGTGAGGTCTCTCGACACGCAAACAAGTCCACCTGGGCTCGACCAAACTTCTTCCAAATCTGCTCCATCACCTTGGTGTGGAGTTTCCATTCCCCGGGCCTCAGCCTCTGTCATGACAGGAAGTCTCTCCCTCAGGGAGAGCAGATTCCCCTGGGCCCACAGAAGGATCTGGCATGCCCCAGCGCAGACCCCCCTGGCGGTTGATGTAAGAGACCACCGATGTGTTGTCTGTGCAAACAAGCACATGATGGCCTCTCAGGTCTGGGAGAAAATGTTTCAATGCTTGAAATACTGCCAGCATCTCCAGGCAGTTGATGTGCCACATGAGATGGGGACTTTCCCACAGACCTTGGGCAGAGCGTTACGCGACGAAATGGAGCCCCCAACACGGGGCCTTGTGACAGGAACCATGGTTTCTTCCACATGTCTAAGGCACGTAAGCAACGTCGCATGACCTTGATCATGCGAAACGGGTTGCCCCTCGGGGGAAAACCCTTTGGTCCTGAGCCACCACTGCAAGGGTCTCATGTACAGCAGGCCAAAAGGTATCACATTGGACGTAGCTGCCATTAGACCCAACAGCTTCTGAAACTGCTTTACAGTGAGTGACTGGCCTTCTCTCACTCTCTTGACTGCCGTGAGGATCGACTCAATCCAAGCAGGAGACAGATGTGCCTGCATCATGGTCGAATCCCACACCACGCCCAGATAAGTGGTCCTCTGTAATGGAGAAAGCACACTTTTCTTTGCATTTAGTCTTAACCCCAACTCTTTCATGTGAGTGAGAACGACATGATGCCGAACCGCTATCTGCTCTGATTGAGCTAGTATCAAACAATCGTCGAAAAACGGCAGACCTCGGCGTGGAGGCAGTGACTTTGACTGCAGGAAGCATTCATCGAGCTTGCTCTTAGGACGCTCCTGTTGCTCTTTCTCTGCTGGCCAATCAATATTTAACTTGGCCACCGCTCTAGTCACTACCTCCGACAGCTCCTCAAACAAGATGGACTGTGGTGGCAAGTCCACAGACTCGTCTCAATCGGCGCTCACATCATCTCCCTCCTCAGAAGAAGACAACACGAGCGTCGAGCCCTCTCCCAGGGTGGAGGAAACTGTTTCAGAACGTGCCTCCATCCCCAAAGAGTGAGCGCTGGATCTGGCAGGGGAAGAAGAAAAAAGAACATGCCCATCTCCATTCTTTCTGCCAGATACACTTGCCCCACGATTTAAGACGCCGCTCTGCCGAGGCAGAGGCGGGACCCAAACTGCGGGAAATACTGGCGAGAGCACCCTCCTCAAAGAGTGCTCTCCGGGAGCGGAGTGTCCGCATTGAAAGATGTACACAATGCAGACAGTCAGCTCCCTCGAGAGCTGACCGAGCGTGCTCTGCTCCCAGACAAGCAACGCACAAACTGTGTGTATCCCCACCCATGATGAAACGAGGGCAGGGAGCGGAGATTGTTTGTTGAGCGGAACACTGCTTGTCAGACACTTTCTTGCCAGATTTTGCCGTAATGAGATCAATATAACAGGACGTACAACAATAAATAAGATGTGACACACATAGAGCGCTTACTGAACAACAGAAGCTGCCGCTGTCTCCATCGCACATGCTTTTATACTTCCTGGTCACTACGTCATCCCAGCCAGTGATGGCACTGGATTCCCTCGGACGGATTACACACATGCTTCAGAGTGTGGGAACACAGGGGCGTTCCCAAAGCGTTTTGCGACGCAGCTCGAGTTCCTGAAGCGGAACGATGCTTTTGGGAAACAAACCCCAGAATAGTTTAAAGTGTCAGGATAGTAAATTGTGCATGTGAATTGGTATTTCCTGTATATGCACGTATTACTGTGCAGAACCACAATTTTCCCTTTTAAAATTATAGTACTTTAGAACTGTTTAATTATTACTCAGTATGTAACTTCGTACATTTGATAAGGCTCGGATGAATTTGTTGTGCAATTTTTACAAGCTCCAACTTTTAAATTTTGGTGAATTGGTGGCTAATTCATATAAATTCACTCAATTTGGCTGAGCAATAGCCAACAATACATTGTATGGGTCAAAATTATCGATTTTTCTTTTATGCCAAAAATCATTAGGATATTAAGTAAAGATCATGTTTCATGAAGATATTTTGTAAATTTTCTACCATAAATATATCAAAACTTAATTTTTGATTAGTAATATGCATTGCTAAGAACTTCATTTGGACAACTTGAAAGGCGATTTTCTCCGTATTTAGATTTTTTTGCACCCTCAGATTCCAGATTTTCAAATAGTTGTATCTCGACCAAATATTGTCCTACTCCAGTTCTGCAAGATTCATAGTTCGTATCTCAGGTCGCTGGGTAACAACTGCTAGATTACAATTTGCTGAATTATAACAATAACAGACGTGTGAATTTCATCATTCATCTAACATTTAATTCCAGCGCTGCTATAACAGTAACACAATCTGATACTGTGTAATTGCACTACATAAGTCTTTTCTGAAGCCTTATGAGCCTTAAGCTTTAAAACCTTAAGTTTTTGGTTATTTTTATTTGTTTGTTTATCGGCGGTGTTTGCGAATGCAAGCATGAATGTTGCTGATACTTAGGACTCTCAAATGAGAAAACTTATTAAACTCATCTAGCACTGTTTGTGCTATGGACATTAATGCTAACTTAAATGATCCAGTTGAGCAGAATGGTGCTATTAATTTTTAAGTTATGCTGTATGAATTATTCGTTGACTTTGACGTCTGGATATTATATTCTGGTTGTCAGTGTCTTATAAAAGCAAAAGGTTCAAGTTATGTTAAACCATCTCCTAAATAAACATGATACAATAAGATCCCAGTGACAAGCACTTCATCTGTCAACACCAGTCTCAGCTACAAAACACGACAAAATTAATCACACATCACAGCCAATCAGAAGAATGTGTGGGTGGAGCGAAATGGATAATTAATAATCAAACTAGTAAAAAATCAACCATTTTAACTATTAAATATATTAGGGCTGTCAAGCAATTAAAACTTTTAATCAAATTAATTACACAATGTGCTGATTAATTAATCAAATTAATTGTGAATTAATCACACATCAAATTTGGCTGATAATTTTCCCCCTAATAATAAAGTCATTATTCTGTTTAAAACATCAAATAGACATTACAAAAAGGTATTTGATTCAACATAAAATTTATCTCACAAACTTTTAGACCGCAACATCCTAACATAAACCATGGAACATAAAAGAAGATAATTTGAAAAATGTCTCAGTATTGTTTTATATATACATTGGAAGCCAATGCTAACCAAAATATCTTCTTTTATCAAAAAATAAATAAATCACATGCTGGTGAATAAATAGTGACAGAATTCAAATTTAGGGGTGAACTATACTTTTAATTATTTAATTATTATTTTTATTATTATTATTTTTGACATGGAAATGAAATGATACTCTAATAAAAAAACAAAAACTGCCAGTAGGGGGTGGTAAATGTCTTAACGCGTAAGTCATTGAATCATTCATTCAATCCAGGTGTGTGTTCACGGTGTGTGTGCACTTGGATGGGTTAAATGCAGAGCACAAATTCCGAGTATGGGTTACCATACTTGGCCATGGTAACTTTACATTCACTTTCAATTGATTTATTCAAATGGCTGATTCATTAAGGAATGAAGTAAATGGCTCTCTTTCTGAATCGGTCATTGAATCAGTGGTTCACCCAAAATACAGATTCATTCAGAAACAGTTGATATGTGCCAATCAGTATAAGATGACTTATGTAGATCTGGGCCCGGGAGGGAGCATTAAAGGTGGGGTAAGTGATTTCTGGTAGCCAATGTTGATATTCAGTGTAGACAGACTGTAGCTGTTGTGGTGCGTCGCGACAACTGTCGTGTCCGGTATAGACACGGTGTTACTCACCTATCGAGAAGAAACAAAGCAACCTCGGCGTCCGACGCCCCTTACTGCTGATTGGCTACAAGTTTGTTTTGGTACTCGGCCCGACTTAGTTTTCTAAAGCGTTTTTGAACATACATACCCCACCTTTAAAAGCATTAACCATTTTTAACATGTTATTTTTTCATAACCAACAAATTAAATTAATGAGTTAAATCAACAGCCCTAAAACTATTAAAACTAGTAAAAATACATACTCAGGGGCCAATACAATCTTTATCATGGGATACATTTGTTTGTACCCACAGTGTTCACAATTTAAAAGTTCTTGTTTGCTTTCATTTATTTTCAAGATCTGAGGTAAATTATCCTTTGCTTTCCTTATGGCTGTCACAAATCCGGTCCGTGGCCTTCCGGCCGATTGCCACTAGAGGTCATGGACTATTATCGTGTACCTGGATTATCTCTCTCTGTCTAGCCCTCTGGATGTAGTTTGCTGATCGGAGATCCGTGTCTGCTCTTGGTTTATTCTTGTGTCTTGCCCGTACCATACCTGTTTGCCATTGTTTGACCCTGCCTGTGTTCTGACCATGTTGATAAATAAAAGCTTGCACATGGATCCTCACGCCTCACGTCTCGTCGGCTCCGTTACAATGGCTATTAAAATCACGCACAATGATATTTGAACTAAAATTAAAGGTAACACTTTCATGTATGACCAATTCTCACTATTAACTAGTGCTTATTATTACTAGCATATTGGCTGTTTATTAGTACTTATAAAGCACATGCCTTATTCTGTATGACCACATTTTACATCTTAACTACATACCTAAAAAAATTAAGGAGTTGATTGAGGCAAAAGTTGTAGTTAATAGTGAGGTACCCAGGTACCCAAACTAAAGTGTGACCAAACTTAACCTTTTTAAGAGTAATACAATGCATATAATCAGTACCTAAGGTTTTCATTGTCATTGGACACACAGTTTGTATCCAGAAATAGAAACATTACAAAAATAGAATTCACTGCGGCATATCGCCGTCACAGCCGATTAGGCCAAAAACTCCGATTAACATGCAAAAGATAATGTTTATTGCATGCCGCAGCCTCGTGTTGCATCTGATTAGGATATGGTGTTATGGGGATTTTGTCATGTTTAAGGTTATTTTAGATTCTTTATTTTCCATCATATTCAAACAACAGCTGAGTAATTTTAATATATTTTTATAACAATGTAATAGAGCTGTAATAGACATCCAGCAGTGCTGAAGGACACACAGGCATTCAGGAGTCATTCATATGATGTTGCGTGTGCTTGTGGTCTGGTTAAGGTTATACAGTAGTGAGTGAGTGAGTGTCATTGCTCAAAAGGCTCAGTGGATCTCAGTCTACCTTAGAGCCTCTCTGCCTTTAAGGTGACCTCTCCTAAAGCAACCCTGACTCCTGGCACAGTCCCATGTGTGTCATTAACCTCTCTCCAGATATGCGACTTCTAATACACTGTATTTTTCTAGCGACACAAATATTATTACAAGAGCAGAATAACATTGAGGTGCAACGCTGAGGCTGCCAGCATTGTTTCCAGCTTTGATAGATCACCATCATTAACACTGATGTAACTGTGCACTGTGACATTGCAAAGTCATGATTACAGTTGAGTGTAGTCATATACTGGATCCAGCTGCTCATGTACACTCTTCAAAATATAGGTTCTTTAATTGGCATTGATGGTTCCATGAAGAACATCCATGAAAACTTTCAAGTGCACAAAAGGTTCTTTATAGCGGAAAACATTCTTTAGATTATTTAAAGAAGAAGAAAAAAGGTTATTTACAGTGCTGTTCACTGAACGGTTCTTCTATGGCATCATTGCGAAAACCTCCTTTTGTAGCCTGTTATTTGTTGCACTGGCATTAACTTTCCCTGCCATTGATAGAATTTTTCAGCTTTTCCATTTCACTGTTATACGGTAGGGGGCGCTGTTACACATCTTCTGAAAGAGTACTGAATATCTGGATCAAAATACAGTGAAGAAGAAACAGAAACAAGCGATCGCATATGTAAGCAGATGCATATTTAAAATAATGCAATCATCAAACATTAAACAGCATAGAAATCAAAACTCGTTACCGAATGCAATGTCGATCCAGAAAGTGGTTTAGAACTGTGAGGCTTTTGATGGACTTCGATCAACTACATCAATGTTTTGATCATAAATCTGAATCCGATCTAGACGTAGTCTTTGACAAAAACATGATTTTCTCAGCCTTTTGTTCAATTTTTTTTTTCATGAAACTTACCAACATTCAAATGTTGATTAAAATAAATAAATAAGGGAAAGAGTTAATTTATTCTGATGAGAAAAAAAAAAACGAAACAAAAACAAATCATAAATAATTGCATTAGATTAATTAGTATCACTGTTCAATTTGTTAACATGAGGGATCATAAATTAATAACGAACAACCTTTTTACAGCACTTATTAATCGAGGTGTGTAGTTGTCATGGAAAATTAAAGACAAAATGTAAGAACTGCTTTTTTTAAATGCATTTTTATGGTGCTTTTCAAGACCCCAAATGCTTCTGATCTTGGCATCCAGATGTTCACAAACACACGCTGAAAGATTTAAAAGATTCCTCTTGGTGACGGTTCCCATGAAGCACCACTCTGCTAGTTTGTATTCGCAGCAACACAAGTTCTCTGCCAGTCACACACAGTCCTGTGTGTACATGTGGGTGTGTTTGTGTGACGTCTGTGACCCAGACGCTCCTTAAACCGTCCTGTCGCATCTGTTGCTAAAGACATCCAGATATGTGCTCCCACCATGCTGAATACCCAGAAAGCTGTGCAGGAAAAGCAGCCAAGCCCAGAAAGTCTGTGAGGCCTCATGTTCAAAAGTCTATTTTCAGAGAGTGTTTTTGGAATTAGGACTGTGTGTTGAGTTTTGTTTTCCGATTAACATGCAAAAGATAATGTTTATTGCATGCCGCAGCCTCGTGTTGCATCTGATTAGGATATGGTGTTATGGGGATTTTGTCATGTTTAAGGTTATTTTAGATTCTTTATTTTCCATCATATTCAAACAACAGCTGAGTAATTTTAATATATTTTTATAACAATGTAATAGAGCTGTAATAGACATCCAGCAGTGCTGAAGGACACACAGGCATTCAGGAGTCATTCATATGATGTTGTGTGTGCTTGTGGTCTGGTTAAGGTTATACAGTAGTGAGTGAGTGAGTGTCATTGCTCAAAAGGCTCAGTGGGTCTCAGTCTACCTTAGAGCCTCTCTGCCTTTAAGGTGACCTCTCCTAAAGCAACCCTGACTCCTGGCACAGTCCCATGTGTGTCATTAACCTCTCTCCAGATATGCGACTTCTAATACACTGTATTTTTCTAGCGACACAAATATTATTACAAGAGCAGAATAACATTGAGGTGCAACGCTGAGGCTGCCAGCATTGTTTCCAGCTTTGATAGATCACCATCATTAACACTGATGTAACTGTGCACTGTGACATTGCAAAGTCATGATTACAGTTGAGTGTAGTCATATACTGGATCCAGCTGCTCATGTACACTCTTCAAAATATAGGTTCTTTAATTGGCATTGATGGTTCCATGAAGAACATCCATGAAAACTTTCAAGTGCACAAAAGGTTCTTTATAGCGGAAAACATTCTTTAGATTATTTAAAGAAGAAGAAAAAAGGTTATTTACAGTGCTGTTCACTGAACGGTTCTTCTATGGCATCATTGCGAAAACCTCCTTTTGTAGCCTGTTATTTGTTGCACTGGCATTAACTTTCCCTGCCATTGATAGAATTTTTCAGCTTTTCCATTTCACTGTTATACGGTAGGGGGCGCTATTACACATCTTCTGAAAGAGTACTGAATATCTGGATCAAAATACAGTGAAGAAGAAACAGAAACAAGCGATCGCATATGTAAGCAGATGCATATGTAAAATAATGCAATCATCAAACATTAAACAGCATAGAAATCAAAACTCGTTACCGAATGCAATGTCGATCCAGAAAGTGGTTTAGAACTGTGAGGCTTTTGATGGACTTCGATCAACTACATCAATGTTTTGATCATAAATCTGAATCCGATCTAGACGTAGTCTTTGACAAAAACATGATTTTCTCAGCCTTTTGTTCAATTTTTTTTTTCATGAAACTTACCAACATTCAAATGTTGATTAAAATAAATAAATAAGGGAAAGAGTTAATTTATTCTGATGAGAAAAAAAAAAACGAAACAAAAACAAATCATAAATAATTGCATTAGATTAATTAGTATCACTGTTCAATTTGTTAACATGAGGGATCATAAATTAATAACGAACAACCTTTTTACAGCACTTATTAATCGAGGTGTGTAGTTGTCATGGAAAATTAAAGACAAAATGTAAGAACTGCTTTTTTTAAATGCATTTTTATGGTGCTTTTCAAGACCCCAAATGCTTCTGATCTTGGCATCCAGATGTTCACAAACACACGCTGAAAGATTTAAAAGATTCCTCTTGGTGACGGTTCCCATGAAGCACCACTCTGCTAGTTTGTATTCGCAGCAACACAAGTTCTCTGCCAGTCACACACAGTCCTGTGTGTACATGTGGGTGTGTTTGTGTGACGTCTGTGACCCAGACGCTCCTTAAACCGTCCTGTCGCATCTGTTGCTAAAGACATCCAGATATGTGCTCCCACCATGCTGAATACCCAGAAAGCTGTGCAGGAAAAGCAGCCAAGCCCAGAAAGTCTGTGAGGCCTCATGTTCAAAAGTCTATTTTCAGAGAGTGTTTTTGGAATTAGGACTGTGTGTTGAGTTTTGTTTCTGAATATTTGTTTGGGTTTCGTCTGATTTTTCTTAGGTCTTTCTCTGGATGTTGGAGCATTCATATGCGTATATGTGTGTATGTGCGTATGCATCTCCCCCCCTCCTGGCGCAGTTCCGCTGTGTTTCCTGTACACATTGGCAGTGTTCTGCAGCAGATTGTTAGTATTATCGTCCGTGCAGACCTTCGCCAACAGTAGTGCCATTTATTTTTATCTCAGCTCTCTCTCCTTCTTCTCATTCCAATGCTTTTTTCTGCTTTGTATGCTATTCCGTTTCTTACTGATTGCATCATGCGGCTACAACTTACAGAGCAGGGGGTGAGTTTGCTGAACAGTTGCGCCAATTTTCTGCATGGTTTTCAGTGCAAAGACTGGCATCTCATTCACTAACCGGCAACAATTTAATGCTGGAATAGGGCTGAGCCATGAGTACTGAAATAGCGTCAGTGTCATTTTTTCAGAACAAACACTGGTCATTTCTATGTAAAAGAGTCATGATAGACAAAGGATTTTTTTTTATTATTGTTTAAATGTTTCTGTAAATTTTGGCAACAGTAACTCACCAAATGATAATCAGCTGGGAAAAGAATTACAGTCAGGCATATATCCAGATGCGCTCTGCTGTCAAATTTTAATAAGTCCAAGGTCCATTCCAACTCCTTTTCTCTCTAAAACCTTTGCTCAGCATTGCTCATATTTTTGGCAACGAAATGATCTATCGGTTCCTCTGAGAATTAAAGTTAAGCCAATGCGGATTTGCGAAGTGACTTGATTAATATCACCTGAACTGAAACATATGGTTTACGAATAACATGCATTGTTCATTAACCTAAACGAGTTCACCATTGGTTTATTCACCAAGGAGTCCATCATTTAACAGCTGTTGTTCCATTATGCAGGCGTTCACACTTGCAATCCATAGAAATCTGATTTATGTTCTGAATCAGCAGTCTGTTCTCTAGCCGTCAGCGCTCTGCCATTTCCTGACTCACAGGAAATCTCCAGTGGGCTGAAAATTACAGCGTGCCACATTCCTTTCGGTAGCTGCAGGTTAAGCAGAGCCAACTGAGACTTAACCAGATAGCAGATTTAGCTTTTCTCTTGCTGCTCAATTTGTCATACAGATTAAAGGCCTTCAAAAAGTCTTCAAACTATATTAAAATGGTCTGGCGGTTTACGCACATGCTTTAGACACATTGAGGTGCTCTCCTAAAAAAGAGAGCCGTATGAATGTAAAAGAGTGTTGGTGCTACACTGTAAAAAAAATCTGTGACATTTACAATAAAATACCGGCAGCTGTGGTTACCAGAACTTCACCGTAAAAAATATGGTAGCAACATTTCAGGTTTTACAGACTTAACTTAAAAATTCACAATAAAATACCGTATTTCATTAACTGATGTAATGTTACAATCATTTTTTACAGTGTATGAAATATGAGGTGGGTGAGGTGTAGTGGTTAAAACTAAGATCTGGAAACTGGAAGGAAGGTGGTTCGATCCTTGCAGGAATCCATAAACCATTTTCATGTTGGCCTTGACAAGGCATTTAATTTCAGGTCGATATAAATGGATTGTCTCTGTAAACAGGTCATGATGATGTTCGGTGACGACATTGTGTGTCAAGTCATGACCTGGTTGTGGGTTAAATTGCATATCACTAATTTGTTTTGATTTACTAACAAGTCATCACATTTGGCACATGTGTTCGAGTTTATGGTGTAAGTTCATTAGGAACTTTATACGGAATGAGAATTCCATAAAGTGCATCGACCAGTCGGTAGAACTGATGGAATGATGCAGCCAAAAGATAATGATGATAATTCTTTCAAGACACACTCATTAGTATTTCAGTCTATCAGCCAGAACCACAATCACATCTGGGCAGGAAATCATTTCAAGGGAATCCATTAGCTTGTCCTGTGGGACCATTGGGCTTGTCAAGTACCATGTAACCATCTTACTGAGGACTTCTTCAAAATATCAAAATCAAAATATTGAATTGTGCAGCCATTGAAAAATGACAAGAGTGTGTATGGGTAAAATATCTCAATTTGAGAGTAGCCAGATGCTCCAGGAACTTGCTTTAAAAAATTCTGAATTGGTAACACTTTAGATTAGGGAACACTATTCACTATTAACTAGTTGCTAATTATCATGCATATTACTAGCATATTGGCTGTTTATTAGTACTTACAAAACACATATTAATGCTTTTTTCTGCATTACCATATTCTAGATCCGGTAACCCGACCCCATACCTAAACATCACTTTTACAACAACTACCTTACTTACTATCAATAAGCAGCAAATTATAAGTTTATTGAGGAAATTTTTTTTAGTTAATAGTGAATGTGTTCTCTAATCTAAAATGTTACCAAAGCTTCTTATTCCATTGAATGTATTGACAAAGTTGCAGCCTTTTAGCTGGGCAATTACATTTCAATCCCTCCTCTCCAGAAACCTGTCACTTTCATAAAGCGACTGCAGCAATTAGCAAATGACAATGATCCACTCAAACCCCGATGGACAAAATCAAGTCCTGCCAACTGTTTTTAAGTGGTGTTGTGGTTAAAGATCTGGGATGGTAACCAACAAGTTGAACGCGTGCATGTGTCGATCCATGAGCTAACGCTGTTGCACCATTTAACAAGATATAGGTTACTCAAGGGAAGATTGCCCCAGTAAGTTGCTTTGGATACAAGCCTCTGCTAAATGACTTCTTACCATCTTGTCTGCTGGGCTCTTGAGCTTTTTTAACTGCGTATTTAATAGTGCCTTTTCTCCTCTCATGACTTGCATGGCTGGGACAGCATATGAGCTAGAACTGCTGATACATTAATGAGAAATCCCTTTGGGCCGGTGAGGAGAGATGCTCGATCTGTCCTGTCGAGACCTAAACACATGACCTCATGTGTAAAAGCCAAAAACTCTCACCAGTGCCTTAAAAGTGTTGGTGGTTTTATTCTGCTCAGCGGCACCAGCACATGATTTCTCTGTATAATTAATGGAATCTTCTCCAGAGTGACTGCTCATTGCCAAATATGAAGTGATTCTGTGTGTTACTGTCATGAGCCATCAGTGAGTGGTTAATGAGTGGGTGGAGATACAGAAGACCTTGAATCCTAGGCTTTCCTGCTCAAAAAACAAAACCAAGATGCAGTTACTCACAAAATGCATAAAACTTTCAAGGGCTTTTCACACTGAGCTTAACCCTGTATTATTACCATTCTAAACCCCACTTTTAACCCCAAATAAAGGCATGTTTCATACTTGTAGTTTAGAAGCAGGGTTAGCACTGATTTCTAGCCAGGGTTAAGAAACCTTGTTCCGGAGAAGGTTAGCAGTGGTTTTGCAGTGTCAACCCCACACTGCACTGCCAAACTTGTACTTTGTGACATAATACAGTGTTAGAATGTTATGGCTAGATGTCTTGCAACAGACACCCAATCGTATGCCTCACGTTCACGTGCTTTGGACAGTCACGGAAACACTGTGCACTATATAAACAGTTGTATTAGCATTTGAGTGGAAAATGTCAAATGATGGAAACCACGTGAATTGAAGTGAAGACGAGGTTTCATTCTTACCTTTGTAGGGTATCAGAGTGAATCAGACAATTTAAGATTTGATCAGCATTAACAACCCAAAGAGCCAAATTCCACAAAGAGGCCCAGGATAACAAGACAACATCATAAATCTGCCACAGTACTCCACTTTCACAGAACAGCTTGCAACATTAACACAAAAGAACACTTATTGATAATCCCAACTCAGGAATGAGTTTGTCAAATTTGGAGCAAACTTTCTTCGGATTGACTTCCCCCACCTAGGAGACAAGAACCAGACTGAGATTCCTTCTAGTCCCCTTTTGACCTCTGCTTCTCACAGAACACACCCTCACGTTCACAGAATGGCAGAGAGACTGCCTTTACATGTATATATGCACCAAAATTATGCTAAAAGGACTTATGAACAACTTTCACTTCTATGCATAACTCTATATCATGTATGTAACCCACACATTTGACTATCATGTCCTAATCACTTATTGTGCATGTACAGTATTTTGAATAACTATTGAATAGTTTAGGATTATATTCATGTTGGGTATGTATGAGTTTGAAGTTTCATGCTTTAAACGATTCTATGAATCAGTATTTTGTAAAATGTATTATATTCTTGTTATAGAAATCATGCCCAAATTATACTCTGCAAGAGCAGGAAAATTCGGACCATGTGACTGATAACATGTTGATTTATGTATTGGGAGGAGAAACATAGCAACTGCAAGAGCAGGAAAATTCGGACCATGTGACTGATAAGATAACATGTTGATTTATGTATTGGGAGGAGAAACTTAGCAACACCCCAAGCTAAGACAATGTTTAATTGGTCAAGACACCATTTGGGATGTGTCCAACAGCCTGGTTTAAATACTCAGGACCCCATCAAATTATGGCATATAAATTATTGTCGGCTTTTAGCCGCCGCTTTTAGTCATTACTTTTTGCTTTATGCTTTTAGCCTTGCTTTTTGCCACTGCTTTTTGCCTGTGAATTCTTCGAGCGCCGTTCCAGCGTGCTCTGGCTTGCATGCCAGCAGCTCCTCTAAAACCATGAGTCTCGTCAAACTTTACTCTTTTCTTTCTTTTACTTTAGTTTCTTCTCTTTTCCATTGAGAGTTTCATGTTCTGAGTTGTTTTGCCGCAACGCCGTGTCTCAGAGTTCACCTCGAGTCTGTGACCGCCTCAAAACTTCAACCAGCCCACAACTCCGCATCTTCAGCCAACGGCCAACCATTGGCTTCCCAAGACTTCACTTCAACGACTACTGAACTTTCAGCCAATCAACAAACTTGGGAAACCCCTTTCTGCAACCAAGACAACAAGGGAACCCCCTAAACAAGCAACACAAGTACCTCCAGATTCTAGCTGAACTGGTGCATTTAATATAAATTTTAGCCTCATTGAGGAACTCAATGCGAGAGTTACTTAAATGATTGATGGTTGTTCAGGTCTATGCAATTGCACATATTGTTATAAACTTGGGATTTCACATTTTCACTCTCTGGGTTAATTAAGTGAGGGTTGTTCATGTCTATGCGATTTCACATATTGCTAATGTCTTGGGATTTCACATTTTCATTCTCTTAAACTGATTATTTCCTCACTTTCTCTCTTTCTGCAACTTGTGTGAATGTATGAGTGCGTATGTTTATGTGTTAGATTAGTTTATATGTCTTTGATTTATCCAATAAAACCTTATTTATATTGAAAAGAGAAGTATCTTGTGTTTTGTGCTTACAAGTTAATGTCTTAAACTGCCGATCTTGTTACTGTGCTAATTAATAGTGTTTTCAATATATTTTTGATTTTAATATCCATTGCCGAGTTGATGTTATACGGCTCGTTCAATGAATCACTGGGTGACACAGTGATCAGCCGTAAAACAATAATTCTGTCTAAATTCCCTGTAAACATAAATAATTCCCTTTGAGCTAAATTGACCTGTTTCCTTACACCTTTATAATCTGAAAAGTCCATTCTAGAAATTTTGATAGTAAAGTCAGCTTCTTCACTCAAACTGGGGTCTCATTTATAAAACTCTCCATAGATTTCTTCCTAAAAGTGTACGTAGGCACAAAAGCTAGATTTTGCATACGCACAAAAGTTTTCCGATTTATAAAACCATGTGTATGCCAGAACCTGTGCAAAAATCCCTTTATAAATCCCAGTCAGGGAAAGACTGTGCGTACGTGCATCTTCACCCTCGCCTCCTCCCCAAAATCACCATATATGGAGCTTACAACACCTAGTTTTATTATGCATAACCTCATCTGCATATCATTTCCATGCATATTCCCATCCACGTGACACTATGTTTAACACCGTCAAAGATAAGAGATATTAAGGAAATATGAGATACGGACTATAAATGCCATTTGTTACATACACATTCATTTTTATTGCTAAAAATCATCCAGTATCCTTGTTATGTTTTAGAATAAATATATAAAAATATTCATAAAAACAAATATTTAAGAAAAGAGTTGGTCTCATTCTTTTCCACTGGCCAAATAGTATTTCAATTGTTTTAAACAATTCAAATCAAATTAAATGTATGCAGTTTTGCTAACAAGGTAAACTACTTTTTTCTATTTTTAGTGGAAATAGATAGGCATATTTATTGCAGTGTAAATACAATTGTCTGACTCGAAGCGTCATTGACAAAGTATTTTAAAAAAGGAAATGTGCAAATCTTACCATTTACTTCTAGTTGTATCCTTCAAATATAGTGGTATTTTTCATAATGTGGAGATGCCTTCACACGACATCAACACCTCCGTGCAGCTGCGGTTGTACAGTAAGCTATTATCATTGGTCCTATTCAAACCACAGCACCGAATCCAGCAGTGTCCGCCACAATATCGAAGTAAGTGCGCATTATTGATCATTGTTCTCGCTAAAATATTTCTCATAACATGAGATCTTAGTTTAAAGGGGTCCTATTATGCTTTTTCACTTTTTTAATTTTAGTCAGTGTGTAGTGTGTATGTTTGGGCATAAAAAAGATCTAGAAAGTTACAAATCTCAAAGTCCACTCCAAAGGGAGATATTTCGTTTTTTTAAAAATCCCTTTTCAAGAACTACAGCGAATGGCTCGTTTGGACTACAGCGTTTGTTTTCCGGGCTTTATGATATCACAAAGCGGCTCATT
>NW_015650779.1:835634-836591 GCF_001515625.1 Sinocyclocheilus rhinocerous
GTCTAAGCTGTTCGCCAATCACAACACACTGGGACAGCGAACCAAACACAACGCATTTTGTTTTTCGGAAGGCGGACCTTCATCAAAGTCGGAACTAATCGAGCCGTTTGTGCCAGGATGGGGAGAAAGGTATTTTAATCATGAAAAATATGTGAAAAATAATGCGTTTTTCGAACCACCAAGCATGAGAGCATGTTCTAGTACACCCCCGAAACAAAATCAAGACTTTGTAAAAGAGCATAATAGGACCCCTTTAAAGATGAATTATTGTGCACCCATAGCACTCCTCGCTGTCAATAAATCATAGCATGTCACAGGAGAATTATGTTTATTGTTAATAAAATTATGTAATTATGTTTGTGAAATTATGTAATTTCAGTGCTTATCTCCAATTAATGAGAGTGGAATATTTAATGTAAATGTGTATATCGAAATCGATATAAAATCGTTGTTTACTTCATTACTTTTCTCACTCCAGGAAAAAGAGTTTATGCGCATGGTCTGAATGTCTGTACAGTGCGTACATATTTACGGCAAGTTTATTTTTTATAAATCACGATATGTGCGTGGAGAATTGCGTACGCATATTTCTATGCCCATTTTGTGCAAACGCAACGTTTATAAATGAGACCCCAGATCCTTGTTCCAAACCGGCCCCGAAACCTTGCTGGTCTTAAACAAGGGGCCTATGACGTCAGTAGGTGGAGCTTTCACTACAGACTGCACATTGAAAGGCGCCATTTTTAAACAACATTACAACATTTTGAAGCATGGCAGCTGGTTTAAACTGGTCCTTAGTTGGTCATGAGCTGGTTTAAGTTGGTTACCAGTTTAAACCAGCTCATGACCAGCTGCCATGCTTCAAAACATACCTAACCAGCATATGCTGTTTTTTCAGCAGGGGCAACATGCAAATAAGAATGTTAATCCACAGTTTAGTAATGTACAGTATGAAAA
>NW_015650779.1:836632-854056 GCF_001515625.1 Sinocyclocheilus rhinocerous
TTCAACTTTTTTTACAGACTACAATATACTTTTAACTTAATTTCCCCAACAAACAGAGCAATTAGGCATAGAATGTCACCCTAAAAATATCCAGTCTAGCACTGCCATAACTAGGGTTGCCAACTTCAGAAAGGAAAAACAAGGGTCAATCGCGTGTATATATATATATATATATATATATATATATATATTTAAAACATAGATTTAATATGGGCTGCTTTTGGTGCTTGACACTTTTTTATTGTTCATTTTGTGTTTCAAGAATAAGGTCCAAGGTTAAGAATATGCTACTTAAATGTAAAAAAAAAAGATACCGCAGCCTTCCTCAAACAGTTATGTTCACGATTTCTGATTTACTTAATGTATACTGCGTGAGGGTAGCTGTGACTGGATGATGACAGGTGTCGGTGAACATTCTCAAGTGATCAGCATCCAGCACTGCTGCTGTTGTATCAGTCAGTGGCTAGCAGTCAAGAAACGGGACAAGGGAGGCCACGTACGGGACACATAAATTAAGCCCAAAATACGAGACATCCCGGCTAATACAGGACGGTTGGCAACCCTAGCCATAACTGAAAAGTTTAACAGAAACTTTGTGAACACTAGCACACCCAAAAGCTATTGTGTAGGATGTTTAATAAGCTGCAGATGTTATAGCAGTGTGTGGTAACTATACTCATTTTCTCTCTCCGTATGACCACTAAGAGATGCCCTAAATACATCCACTGCACTCTATAGGAACCATCACAGACATATCCAACGCTGCCACCATCTGTTTTTGATTGCATCGTCTTTGCCTGCCCAAAATCAATGATCATGGCACACCAAACGGAATTGATGTGACCGGGGAGACTTACAATATGACTCACTGGATTGTCTTTTCAGCATATAGAGCGGAGTCATTTTCTCCAAGGAGGCAAGAGAAGTGGTGTCTCTTCAAAAATATGGATGAGAAAACAAAATACGAGATCATAGAGTGTGTGAAGAGTTCATTTTTGGGGCAGCATGGAAGCTCAGTGGGAAACTCTGTCACCTCACAACAAGGTCACTGGTTTGACTCCTGGCTGTTTGAGTTTGCATGCTCTTCCTGTGTTGGCATCTCAGGGTCTCTTTTAAGCTTGCTGAGTTGTGCCATGATCTAAAGGAAATTGCTCATAGTTTTGATGCAAACTCTTAGTACATGCATACAACCAACTAAGAGAAATTGGGCTGTGCATGTACAATGTTAAAGTGCCCCTATTATGGATTTTTGAGAATTACCTTTCATACAGTGTGTAACACAGCTCTAAGTGAATGAAAACATCCTGCAAAGTTTTAAATCTGAAAGTGCACCGTAAAGTTATTGTCTCTCAAAAGAAAGAGTCAACTCCGAATCATTGAAACGAGTCATTTTTAAAACAAATCCCAAACCGTTTCATGTTGACTTCAACATGAAACATTAGCATATTGCCCGTCCAGTTGTTGGTCTTTTCGTGTTGGTCTGAATGAAAATGCAAATTCATTCTTTGCCACTAGGTGCCGTTTTTGGAGCGATAAAAATAGCGGTTTCCTCGGTAACGCTGTACACAAAGCAGCACTGCACTCACAAACGCTGCTTTATCAGGCATTACAGGCATGATGACATTAAAATGAGACCAATCGGACCAATCACCGCAGATTAGCAGCACGCAAAGGAGGGGTTTGGAAAAATGAATCGTTGAACGAATCGTTTGGGAGTCGTTGAGCAAGTAAGGTAAAAATAAATGCATATTATAAGACAATGAAAGTGTTTTTTGACCTTGCATGCATGTCAACCTGTTGTTGGGGACTCCCAAAACCAAAATATGAAAATTCGGCGTAATAAACGCTTTTGAATCGAAGCAATACATCCCTATGGGGCTATTCACACCAGGTACGATCATTCGTGGTGCGAAAAAGAGTAATTGGTATCTGAGAACTGATTTATTCTCACATGTTCTTTATGCAGCATAATATCATTTCTATTAATTCTCCACTGAATTACGTGGTCTGTTTTCTTCCACGTGTGCGAGTATTATGAGTCAGAGCGCGTTCACTCTAGATCTGTCAATCTCCTGCGTTTCCGTATGAAAAAAAAAATGAGAGAAGATTTTTGTACACATGAAATATGAAAGCAAATAGATCATGACGATATATTTTCTGTTTCTGTTTCTGTATGTGCTCATGGTTTTTATAAGAAAAAGGATGTTTATGAGAAGTGTAGTGTTCATTCATTATAAAACATACAAAGAGTGCATGTCTGCCTTTTAGTCTAGAGAATCAAAATCAACTATAGATCACAATCAGAAGTTATTACAGGCTGTATGTCACAGTACATGTTGGCATTCATGGTTCCCTCAATGAACTGTAGCTCCCCAGAGCAGAGGCTCTGTTCTTTCTTTTGACATTATGGTTTATTCAGATATTCATACAACTAAATATTCTGGGGGCCATGAAAGTTTTGTGAAAATGATAAAAAATACTGCCATTTATTTATCTATTTATTTATTTGTTTGTTTGTTTGTTTTAATGAAAGACTTAAAATCCAGAGTATACTTTGGGTTTAACACACTCAAAAGCATTACTTGCAAGCATGCAAACATCAAATGGCATATAAAAATTGCATTGGACTAAAAAAAGCACACAGTAAATGCAGAGACGAGACTTTACCTCATTTCAGAAGTCAACTACACATCACTGATATATCGTAGAGGGCTGTATGAACATGGAAAATATGACTAATGGGGGAAAATATAATTATTTGCCACCTTCATATAATTGCTTTATGAAGATTAATGTGGTTGAGCCAATCTGACAAGTTCAAACTATTGATTTTCACGTTACAAATTTAAAGGGAAGGACAGTGAATTTGTGTAAACTTTTGTCTCTGAAGGTACCATGGCCTTGGGACAGCATTATCTTGCAAGTTTCAGCAATTTGCATGTTTAAGCTTGCCGGCTTGGGTTACATAAGAGCTCTTTTGGCAATATGCTGATACAAACAGCCTGAATTCTGTGAGTCAGAGTTTATCTGGCTGTACAAAGCACTTTATCAACCCCTCAGGGCCATTTGTGTGAAATCATTTCTAATAATTTTGACATTTCCGGCTTTTGGTGCATATTTATGTCCACAGGTGTATTGAAATCAAATATAAAGCCATAGTTAAGTTACTCACACCTGTCTGTTACAGCCTTCTGCTTTAGAGACTCTTTGTATACTGTACAACTCTCAACTCACAGTCCTGCAGAAATCAACAGGATGAGTTAAAGATGACTTGCAGCTTTACTATTGTGCCTGGGGAGCAGTATGGGTAAGTAAACTAATTTAGTTTAAATCTTTTTTTTTTTTTTTTTTGGTCCTAGGGACCGACAGCACTGCATATTTTGTAAGTCTTCCTTATTTAATACACCTGATTTAATACAGGCCTCTATCAACTGAACAGAGTGTGTCAGATAAGACAGACATGTGCGGTTGACCAGGATTGAAAATGAACTGGACTGGATAATGGAATGCATGCTAACTCAAGGATTTCTGGTATTATTGTGCAGGATTCATCACTGCATGTTATTCAAAAGACAAAAGAGAACCTTCCAGTGATCCCCGTCCTTCACAATATCCAAGCAAGGACACCACACCCCCTTGCAGTAACTGCATCTCTACGGACACTTTATTTTCGTTGTTTGAATATATTTTGTTCATTTTTTATTTAAAATAAACTGACTTTGCACCCACCGCGTCTGTCCTCAATCACACCGACACACTTGGTTTCCCACCATTGAACCCCTGAGAAAAACAACCAGTTTGCTCTCAGTGGATTTTCCTTGCAATTAGTATGTTATTACTGAGGGAAAACGCGCCTGCCATGAAGTTTAAAACAATTTACGAGTTCAAGATTTATTTATTATTTTAGTTTAGAATTTAGGGAGTATTCAGTCAAACACTGCCATAATAAATCCAACGGGAATGTTTGAGTGTATTAATGTGTTCACACGAATGTGTTGCATATATTTGCTGGCAGGTTCTGTGGGTTATCCGGAACCCTGCCTACATATGTGTAGGATATCAGACCGAATCAGACAATCTAAGATTTGGTCAAAACATGGTTGAAACATGAGGAGCCGAATTCCACAGAGGCCCAAGACAACAGGATGTTCGTAAATCAGATCCTGGCGCCACAAGCCTGAACCAACTAGCAGCTTTGAGTAGCTCACAGAATTTAAACAAAAGAACACTTATTGACAATTCCAAGGAGATTGTCAATTTTGGGGCAAGTAAACAAGATTAATGGTCAAAGAGATGCACATGTAAACCAGTGATAGTAATCACGATCACGAGCTCTTCGGACTGTCCAAATTCCCTTTAAAATCTTAAATGATTCCCTTTGAGCTAAATTGACCTGTTTCCCTTACATATCCTTACAGGAAGTAAAGTCTACGGTATTTTTTTCTATCTCTGCATGAGATTATTTCCACGTTGTGTCAGGCCTCCATGGAAATAAACTGAGCCCCAGGGCTAAAATAAAGCAATCACGTCTCATGTTAAATTTGCATTACTGTAAGTCGAAATTCATGCAAACAAACACGTGTTAACAACAAAGAGGTTACACATGAAAATGTTTGCCCTTCTGTTTTGGACCCACAAAACAAAAGCTGCGTGAATGCAGAATGTCACTGATATTTTGCCCGAGCACAGGGCTCGAAACGTGCCAGTGTGGAAGTGCCATGGGGAGCTCTGACTTTGCATCAACAAAATCTTCCCCAACATGGGTGAGGGGGGTGAGAGGGCTGATGGGAAGGCTTATCTGGCCTCTTACTGAGCGCACAGATGTTTCAACCTCGCATGACTGGGGAAAGATGAGGATGTAGAGAAAAGCCAGACGAGAGTTCTTAGCCTTCTGTGTGCAAAACAGCTTCTGGAAGGAAAAGCTTGGAAGGATTGCACAATCATGCACACAGCAATCAATCCAGCTATAGACGGCTTCCATTGAGATGGTGTCATTGCACAGGCTAGCGAGACAAGAGAATGAAGCCTGCAACAAGGTGCACCACAAGCATTCAACACCACAAATGATGGTTTCTTCTCAGGACATATTAAACCTATGACATCCAACAATATGCCCAGGAACATTTGGTGCAGGATGTTCATTCATGTGTCTGTGTTCCTTTAATATGTCAGAATGTCCTCAATGCTTTTACCTTCAAGGCAATATGGGAAACCTTTGTGGAATCAGATTTTCACATTTATTGGAGAATATGTGAGTGCTCTTTGTGCATGCTAAGCTTGCTGCCACCATGCTAGAGTGTTGAGAATGATTACTAAGGATTTTCACATTTCTAGATTGCTACTAAGGCATTGCTTGGTTGTTCTGGGTGGTCAATAGGGCATTTCTGGTCAGTTTATAAGGTGATTATGGGTGTTTCCTGGGCAGTTTATGGTGCTTATGCTTTGGGGGTTTCTAGGTGGTTTCACAGGGCTGTTCTGGATGGTTGCAAGGCAATTGCTAGGTGGTTACTAGTCATTTTCTAGATTGCCTGGGTGAGTACTACACCTGGGATGTTCTGATGATTACTAAAGGCTCTTTCCACTGAGCGATACGGTTCGGTACAGTACAGTACGATACAATTCGGGACAGTACACCCTGATCCTGCTTGTGTTTCAACCACCAACAGGACCCATACCTGACAGGGGTAGTGTATGCCAGAAAGTAGGGACCGACATAATTCTTGCGCAAAGAAGAAAGCGCGACATTGTGTATGTGTATGAAAATATAAAATTATAAAATACACTTCAAAAATCCAAAAATGCACTCTGATGTAAACAAGTCCAACACACGAGCAGCATGGTGGAACGATTGAAGGAGACACTTCATTCCCCTTGTAGCACGCACAAGTGACAATCCTCTGTTGACCAATCAACATTCAGCAGTGAGTCTAGCGCCACCCTTTAGGTACCGAACTACTGTGCTAGGTGGTTCCAATGGAAGGGTCTCAAAAAAGTGGTATGTTTATGATGGTTCGAAACCACTGTGGGAGTGAGTTTTCAGGGGTAGGTGTTACAGAGGCCAGCTGTAAGAGTGGTGTTTCCCACGCAACAAGGAAACTCGCTGCATAACCATCACAGAGCGATGAATTGTAGTAGTAACTTTGATGCCCCTTCATTGCTTGAACCATGTTGGTTCAACTATATAGGATTGCTGAACCATCATCATGGAGGTAGTGAAGTAATAACTTCTGCTATGATTCAAGATCACAATTAATGTCAGATAACAGTTAATTTGCATGAAAAAGAGAAAATCATTATTTTTATTCATGTAGTATGTAATTGGCATGCACTTTACTCCTGTGTATGTATATATATATATATATATATATCCCAGTACAGTTCAGTCAGTCAGCAGCTCTTTTCAACAAACAAATTTCTCATATGCTGCTATAAAATAATAAAAATGGACTACTTTACTATTTTTGTGACTTGTTGTTTTGCCTTATTTGATGTTTGTTTCCATCGTGACGCATGGGTCCCCTCTTACGTCATACTCTTACATTTAGATAAATCAAGTGTAGCGTTAGTTCTGGCAGGTCACATTAGTCAAGCTCGCATCAGCTGACTCTCAGCTGATCCCCATCTACCTATAGGAATATGACACCTATCTAAGCATTCATATATAAGGTCCCTCAGTATTATCAGCAGTTTTCGCATTGCTCAATAGCTAATTACCCTTCTCCATCCCCAGCTCCTCCTCTGTCAGTCAGGATTCACTCTTCTGATTATCCTTTGAATCAGACTAATTTTAAAATGTGTACATAAAATTATTGAACTTTAACGATATCTGCAATACATTTATGTTGTTTCTGTTCTGTTTACCCGGGGGGGAATGAAAGATATAGAATCTGCTGTATGCTTGTACTTGAGAGCATGATCTTCAAGTCTTCAAGTCGTACTAACAATAAGTGTTGTTATGCTTCTAACCACACAAGTTTGCATGCATTTGTTGTAACTACAGAATGATTTCAGGAAATATTTAATTGCTGAGCTACAGTAAGTTGGTAAGAACTGTACTTGCGACCATAGTTGGGTGGTTGCTACATCATTTCTAGAGTGTTGTGGTTGGTTGCAAAATGGATGCTGGTCTTTTGATATGGCTTGGGCCCCTCCTTGTAAGTCTATGGTTATTTTTTCACCTGTTTTATCATTCACCAAGGTGAAAGATGTTTGATTGTAACAATATCCCCTCAATAAGCCACAAAAATTGAGTTATGACTCATATCTGTAGCACAAACGTTGCATGATTAGTTATATATGAAAGTTTAATATGAGGGGTTGGGAGGTCGTTTAAATCCATAATCCTAAAATGACGAATATTAATACTGATGCTTGCAAACACCTTTAACTACAACCTGTGAACCAGCACAAGCTAAAATATTAAAAGAAACCAGCTGGCTGTAAGCTGCAAATATTCTTGTTTCATCTTCTTAATGTTTCCCTGGCCTCTATCTCTCAGATGAGGAATGCACCCCTGATAAGACTCATTTTATCAACCCCTGACACATTCCTTCACATTTTCATCCCACTCTGTTTCTTTTTTCCCCAAACTCCAAAGCTCCTTTTCTTTCAGCTCGGCTCTGCCCAAATTTTTGAGCAGTTAATGTATTCCCTATCCTCTCTTCAAAGCTCGGTGTCTCTCCCGTCTTGCTCATGTATGTCTCAGGCTATTCCTGCACAAGATTGTGCATCACAGATCTGTCCACCAAGACTGAATAACATGCCATATGGAATCCGTTACTGCTCCCGTGTTTGGCAGGATCATTATCAGGCAGAAACACATTAGGTCCTGTGTCAAACATGCATTAATAAAGTATGTACCTTGTATGCAAAAACAGCTGAAATTCCAGATATTTGTAGGAAGGCGTCGGACTTTTGCTACACGCAGAAGCGGAAGGTCAGGTATTTCTGGTATTGAATGTTTCACTTTCTCTGCTGACGGCCTGAATCAGCAGATTTCGTATTTAACGAAAGGCAGACAGAGCGCTAATAATACCCTCGGGAGCAGCTCATGTGGCATGCAGTCAGTGAAAAGTGAAGAGTATTTTTTACAGTAAAATGAACTGTTACATAAATCCTCACAGTTTGTCTTGTACTGTAATGGAAGCAGAGAAGTACTGTACTTCCGTCTATTCAGGGTAATATTTCCTGCTTGTTGTTCAGAAATACATTAAAGGGAAAGTTCACCCAAAAATGGAAACTGTCATCATTGACTTGCTCTAATGTCACTCCAAACCTGTGTGGCTTTTTTTCCCCTCTGTGGAACATAAAAGAGGATATTTTGAGGATATTTTTTTTCCACACAAAAAGGAAATCTATAGCTACCAAAATATCTTCTTTTGTGTTCCACAGAAGCATGTCACTCCAAACCTGTGTGGCTTTTTTTCCCCTCTGTGGAACATAAAAGAGGATATTTTGAGGATATTTTTTTTTCCACACAAAAAGGAAATCTATAGCTACCAAAATATCTTCTTTTGTGTTCCACAGAAGAAAGAAATCATCCATGTTTGGAATGACATGAGGATGACTAAATAATGACAATTTTCATTGATCCCTTTAAATTACTGAGAATAAATTTCCTCGCATCCCATTTTATTTTGTTTGTGATACAAACAATGAATGACAAATGTTACTTTAAAAAGCAATCAGATTGATGATTGTGGGGATGATAATAAAACTGGTGGAAAATCCGTTCACTTTATTTTAAGGTCCAATTCTCGCCATTAATAAACCATTAATTATGACTTTTGCCTTAATAAACTCCTAATTCTCTGCTTATTAATAGTTAGTAAGGTAGTTGTTAAGTTTATTGGGTAGGATTAGGGATGTAGAATATGGTCATGCAGAATATGTGCTTTATACACACTAATAAACAGCCAATATGTTAATAATAGGTATGCTAATAAGCAACTAGTTAATAGTGAGAATTGGTGCCTATAGACTTACATTGATGGAGGGACCTGAGCCATATATAGTGATTTGGGGTGGGCTTTTTAGATGAGGAGAATTAATGCAACACTCTTGCATAATTGTGGCAAGTCTTGTTTTGGAAATAACCGCTCATATTCTCTTTAGAATATATAAAAATCTATGCACAATGTCTGCTGTGTAAAATTTATACTGTTTAAATGACATACAAAACATAAATTACAGTCTGTAAAATTCTCTTGGAACTGTGACCTAAACTTATTCTGTCAAAATATGATGTCCCGAGTTTTACAGGAAGTCTCTTTTGTTTAGTCTAGAGTTAAGAATGTGCTTTTATATGGTACTGAAGCACTTAATAGTGGTTTATGCATATTTTTATCCCTATTGTTGTCTTTGAGAACCGAGCGTAACATTTTTAGCCATAGAGAATGTTTTATGTGGTTGTGTTTCTGTGACCTCAAGCGATCTCCTGTGCGTTCATTTGATTAATAAAGACTGTTTCTATTTATTCCTTCATCGTGTGCTCATTACAGCCGCTGCTGCTGACACTGTGGTTGTCAAACATTAATGGATTACAGTAATCCATAGTTTACTGTGGCTACTCTGCTAGGACACCTGAGTGAATGAACTTGAGGACAAAAGCTCAAAAGTTAGTTCTCATAAAGAAAAACTTTCACAGAAATGCAAAAATACAGTTTTCTGGCTGTTTTCTTGTCTGGAGCAAGTTTTGATCTTGTTTGCAGGTGGTTAGAGTTGGTTATGTTGAGGTTGGTTTTAGGGTAAGGTATTTTCTTTTCTTTTGTCTGTAGTAGATTATAAGAAACTAAGATGGCAACTAACCAGCATGCTGAGATCTACACAGAGGAAGTCTGAGTGAGGGAAGAATGTGTTCCTACATCTGGACTCAGCGTGACAGATACTTGCAGCTTTAACGCACAAAGCAGGCCTATTATAAGTCTTCAAAGAGGTCCTGCCCATCCTGTGCTGAGGGTCTACACCTCTCTCTCCTCAGTGCTTCTGCTGTCTGATTCCTGTGGTGTTTGTCTCTGGGGCTCTGAGATCTTGCATTCCTATTTGGCATTCGAGGCAGGCAGACCCACTGTCTGAAAAGTGCAAAGAGAGGGGGAGAATTTTTTTTTTTTTTTTTTTTTTTTTTTTTTTTTTGAAGGGCTGGGTGCAAAGATGTAGCTGAAGGGATGATATTTGCAGTAATGCTCAAGGATGCAGTTAAATCATAAATCAATTGTCTGGTGTAAATTCTTTTTCATGCTTAAGCTGAGGAGATAAAGACTGGACCCTTTTATGTGCCCTACCTCTAAAATGCTGGTGTAAGGCGTGGTGCTTCCGATTCCAATTTTACTACCAAACAATTCCATTAAAGATTATTTTAGTACTTTTGAGAAAGCAGCCACCCTATTACTTTAGTGAAGAAAAATATAACCCTTTTGAGAAAGAAGTGTGTAAAGGTATGGAATGTTCACTTTTACTGCACAAAAAAATTTTATTTAAAAAAAGTACTTGCAGATGTAAAATGAATGAAATAAAAGGCCACTTAAGTGTACTTTCATGACTGCTTCTCAACATATTTTAGTAAACTTTTTTTTTTTAAAGTGAACAAAGTACGTTTTATATCATGTGTAATAATCTTGTGTCATGCTACAAAAGTACACAAAAGTACAGATACAAAAGTACACGTTTTAATGTTGACTATTGTAGTATACTACTAAAGCTCAAGTAATATACTTGAAAGATTATAATTTTAACTGTAAAAAAAAAAACTCAAAAAGCAGTAAAAATATAATCTTAACTGAAGTGTGTTAAGCAATATTTCATTTAAAGTCAATAGATAAATGTAATGTACTAAATTGCATCTTTATCTTTACAAATGTGTAATTACAAATATTTTTAAATATATGACATACAAGTTTGTTATAAAACAATACAAAACAGCCATGGATTTGAAAAATTTGTAATTAAATTTTTATTTCGCAATTTTGACTTTTTTCACAGAATTTATCTCGCACTTCTAAATGTATATTTTTCAATTCTTTTTTTTTCAGCTACAGAATAAAATAAGAAAATTGTAAATGCAACTTTTAATATCACAATTTTGACTATTTTTCGCAAAATTGTTAGTTTATGTCACAAATCGTTCAATTCCGAATTTTTTCAGTGTTTATATAACTTCTGAGTTTATACTGTATATTGCAATTCTGTGTTTGTTTGTTTTTTATAACAACGGAATAAAAAAAATGCAATTGTGACTTTTTATCTCACAATTTTTACCTTTTTCTCAAAGTTTTTGTCACAAATCACACAATTCAGAGGTTTTCAGCGTTTATATCTCGCAATTCTGGGAAAAAAAGTCTGGACTGAAATATAAACTCAGAAAAAGTCTGAATTGGAGAGATAAAAAGTTACCTTTTTTTTTTCCTGCAGTGGAAATAAGCTTATAGTACCAGACACATATGTAACAAACACAAGTAACCAAAAGTAACCTTTAACAAAAATGAAAGCCCCAGCACCCATTACAGATGTTAGTACCTGGAACTGCTGGACTAGGCTTCAGCTGAAGGCTGTTTGACATTAATGTGATGTGTTTAGCCTCCTGTGCTAAATGACTGCAAAAGGCCTATGTTTATGTTTCACACAAGAATAATGTCAGCTGTGAGTGTAAATGTGCTGCTGTAAAGCAGGGAAAAACATACCTGTGTCACGGCTCTCCCAAAGCACTGGAGGACACGGCCTCTGCAGGCTGCATAATTTGAACACTTGCATGCCACCCTTTCCATCTCTAGTTAGGGCTGGGTATCGAGTTCGATACTTTTTAGGCACCGACCGAATTGCCTCGATACCATCGCTAGTAATATTGTGTTGACAGTGCAGTTCTTGGCAATCCTGCAATGATGGCTCTCTGTGACCCCAGATGGCATTAAACACAATCACCATTCATCACCTGCTTGCCTTCCCCAGCAGACAAATGTTTTTAGGTTTTCAGATAATAAGACCAATGTGCCGTTAACTGAGAGAACACATTTCTCTTTATATCGCAGCTATGGATTTAATCCCTCTGCCAACTGGGCGGCAGCGAGTGCCAGGCTGACCATTCAGGCTGATTAAACTGCTAATCAAAAGCATTTGAACGTATTAGAAAAAATCAATCTGCTGTGCTCGTTTAGTGTTGTGCGGCTCTATGCAATGTGTCTTCTGTTAGATTTCTTCGTAAAGACATCTGGTGTGTGGTGGGCATGGCACTAAATCAGATTTTCATTAAGGTTGTCTAGATAAATAGTGGTTCAGACAGCTCATCAACTAGCCTGTTATGAAAATATAAAATTTTGCACATCTTTAATTTAAAGTCATTTTTGGAATGTTACCAGTATAAAAAAGAAAAAAATTAAAGGATGGTTCACCCAAATGTACTCACTCTCAAGCCATTCAAGATGTAGATGAGTTTGTTTGTTCACAGATTTGTATAAATGTAGCATTACATTACTTGCTCACCAATGGATCCTCTGCAGCGAATGGGTGCCGTCAGAATGAGAGTCCAAACAGCTGATAAAAACATCACAATAATCCACAAGTAATCCACACCACTCCAGTCCAGCAATTAAAGTCCTGTGAAGTGAAAATTGACTTTCTGAATGTATATAGACTCCTTTAGAATGTAAATTAAAAGATGAAAATAACAATTAGGGAGAATCAGTCAAGACTTGCTCACCAATGGATCCTCTGCAGCGAATGGGTGCCGTCAGAATGAGAGTCCAAACAGCTGATAAAAACATCACAATAATCCACAAGTAATCCACACCACTCCAGTCCAGCAATTAAAGTCCTGTGAAGTGAAAATTGACTTTCTGAATGTATATAGACTCCTTTAGAATGTAAATTAAAAGATGAAAATAACAATTAGGGAGAATCAGTCAAATATGAATAATGTATTGCTGTTGTGTGAGTAATATGTTATGTAATCAGTAAAAAGTAACTATATTCTGATTATTACGGTGGCTGAGAGAGTTCAACGCGCTGCAAATGAAAAAAACATATTAAGAAATATCTTCATTAGCTTGACAACACATGTGCTGCAAATACTCGCAACACAACCAAATGCAGAAACGTGCTACAAATACGCACATCGGAAATATTTAAAGGAACCGAAACAAGTGACAAACATTTCTAAAGCATATTTAAAACAGCAGCTGCTGACCAAAGTGCTGTTCACTCTAAAAACGTAAAACGATCAAATACAAGTGAAAAGAAGACACACACACAAAAAAACAGATAAACTGACAAGAGAACACCCTGATTAATAAGATTACATTGATCCAAAAGCCAGAGAGAAAAGATATGCGCTCAGTGAAGATTTAAAGGAATCAACATCAGATGACAGACTAATGTGTACCGGCAGATTGTTCCACAGTCATGGAGCCGCAACAGAGAAGGCACAATCTCCTTTTAACGTCAAACTTGACCGTGGCACAGTCAGCATCAAACTGTCTGAGGACCTTAAGAACCTAGAACATTTACGGTGTGCAAGAAGATCAGAAATGTATTGTGGTTCCCGGCCATTTAGCCCCTTATACACATACAATAATACTTACACGGTATTCAACTGGCAACCAATGAAGTGAAGCCAGAACAGGCGAATGTGTTCCCTCTTTCTAGTTCCAGTAGGAAGCCTGGCGGCAGCATTTTGTACTAATTGAAGGCAGGATAGAGAGGACTTTAATGTAATTTAATGTTAGAAAATTGTCTGCCAGCCAGCATCTTACCTCCGCTAGACAGTTCAATAGAGAATGTATGTCATAATTATCCCCATGAGTCAAAGGGAGGTACACATGTGTGTCATCTGCACAAAAATGGTAAAGGAATGTTATGCTTTTGAAAAATCAGGCCTAAAGGGAGCAAATAAAGTGAAAACAAAAGCGGGCCCAAAATTGATCCCTGAGATACACCGAATGTTAATGGTACAGAAGAGGAAGAAAAATTCCCAACTTCTACCGAAAATGTTCTATCACAAAAACAGGATTTAAACCATTTCAATACAGTACCTTGAATTCCTACACAATTGCTCAACCTTTCAAGTAAAATAGCATGGTCAGTTGTGTCACTGAGGTCCAAAAGTACTAGAATTGCAGAATTACCTGAATCCACAGCTAACAAAAGATCATTCAGCACCTTCAGCAAAGCTGACTCTGTACTATGATGTTGTCTAAAACCCGAATGCAACTCTAACAAGTTATTCTCACTTAAAATACATTCAATTGGTGGAAGACAACTTTTTCCATCACTTTCGATAAAAATGGTAATTTTGAGATGGGCCGATGAACAGACATTTTTTTCGAATTGGATTCACTACTGCATGTTCCAGGATTGGTGGAACAATGCCTTGAGATAGGCTACTATTTATTACTGTTAAAACAAAAGGTTCAACAACACCCAGAACTTCCATAAAAAGATGAGCAGGAACCACATTCAAGGAGCATGAGGAAAGCTTCATTTTATGGAAAACATTCATAAGAAAGGAAGAAGAAATAGGCTCAAACTCAGTTAAGCAGGCTAAAGGACATGCTTATCAATGTCTATTCTGAATGGTGCAGCTGCCAAAACAGGTGGCAAGCGTAACTGCAAGTGGCCCTGAGATGGGCAACCCAGAGATGGAGGGGACAGTTCTTCGGGAGATGGTGACCGCACCCCTCCCTCCCCCGGAGGAGGGCCGGGTGAAAATCTTTTGTTTTCTTGGCCTTTCAGCCAGCGGTACCCAAAAAAAAAAGTTTCCACTATCTCTGGGTTCCAAGAGGGCGTGGATGACGTTGAGTCACGCTATGCCTGGCCAGCCTCATCCCCCTCTACTATCGCCAGTGGGCAGCAGGGCCCCGTTCAAGGACACCATGCCTTCTCCCACGCCCCCTGCCCAACCGTGGAGCCAGGTAGGTGTTGCACCACACACCCAGACCGTCATTCTATGCCTTGCCAGCCTTATCCCCCTCTTCTATCGCCAGCGGGCAGCAGGGCCCGGTTTGAGTACGCTATGCCTTCTCCCGCACCCCCCTGCCCAACCGTGGAGCCAGGTAGGTGTTGCACCACACACCCAGACCCCACTTCGGGATGCTTTGCTTTCCGAGTCGGGTCCCTGTCCTCCACCATGCTGCCCCACCGTGGGTACATCTGTGGTTCCTCTGGTCCCGCCTGTACGGTTGCTGGGAGCCTGGCTAGCGCTTCCCAGTCCGTCTCGCTGGCTCATTCGGACCGTCAGACTCGGCTTTGCGATTCAGTTCGCCCGGCGTCAGGGGTATCCAGTTCACCTCCGTGCTGACCAGCGATGCTCTTGTCTTACGGGCAGAAATCGCAGTCCTGCTGGCGAAGGACGTAATAGAGCCGGTCCCTCCAGCCGATATAAGGTCGGGGTTTTACAGCCCTTACTTCATTGTACCCAAGAAAGACAGTGGGTTACGACCAATCTTGGACCTGCGAGTTTTGAACCGGGCCCTTCACAAGCTACCGTTCAAAATGTTGACTCAGAAACTCATTTTCGAATGCATCCATCCCCGAGATTGGTTTGCAGCGATCGTCCTGAAGGATGTGTATTTCCATGTCTCGATTCTCCCTCTGCACAGGCTGTTTCTCCGCTTTGCATTAGAGGGACGGGCATATCAGTACAAGGTCCTTCCCTTCGGGCTGTCCTTGTCGCCCCGTATCTTTACGAAGGTTGTGGAGGCGGCCCTTGTTCCAATGAGAGAACAGGGCGTTCACATTCTCAACTATCTCGATGACTGGCTCATTCTGGCTCAGTCCTGGGAGCAGTTGTGCTAGCACAGGGACATGGTGCTCAGTCACCTCAGCCAGTTGGGACTTCGGGTCAACTGGGAAAAGAGCAAACTCTCTCCAGTGTAGAGGATCTCTTTTCTTGGTATGGATTTGGACTCGTTCAACCTGATGGCACGCCCCACGGAGGAACATGTTCGGTCAATGCTGAACTGCTTGAACTCTCTCAAGCGCATGACAGCGGCCCCACTGAAACTGTTTCAGAGGCTCCTGGGGCATATGGCATCCACAGCCACACTAACGCCACTCGGATTGCTTCATATGAGGCCGCTTCAGTATTGGCTTCACGGCCGAGTCCCGAGATGGGCGTGGCAACACAGCACGGACCGAGTGATGATCACTCTGGCCTGTCGCCAAGCTTTCAGCCCGTGGTCGGACCCTGCATTTCTTCGGGCAGGAGTTCCCCTAGTGCAGGTGTCCAGGCATGCTGTTGTGTTCACGGATGCCTCCACTACGGGCTGGGGTGCCACGTACAACAAGTTTCGGGGTTGTGGACGGGCCTCCATCTGCACTGGTACATCAATTGCCTCGAGTTGCTTACAGTACGTCTTGCTACAAGGCAAGCACATACTGGTCCATATGGACAACACTGCGACCGTTGCATACATCAACCACCAGGGTGGTCTACGCTCCTGTCGTTTGTCGCAACTCGCCCGCCATCTCCTCCTATGGAGTCAGAAGCATCTGAGGTCACTTCGTGCCATTTACATTCCTGGCCTGCTCAATCATGCAGCCGACGAGCTTTCACGGCAGCAAGCACTTCCGGAAGAATGGAGACTCCATCCCCAGGCGATCCAGCTGATATGGAGACACTTCGGAGCCGCACAGGTAGACCTGTTTGCCTCTCCAGACACATCCCATTGCAAATATGCAAATATGCGTTTCCCCCAGTGAGCCTACTTGCACAGACGTTGTGCAAAGTCAAGGAGGACAAGGAACAGGTCCTGCTAGTTGCACCTTACTGGCCCAACCGGACCTGGTTCCCGGAACTGATGCTCCTCGCGATAGGCCCCTCCCTGGCGCATTCCTCTGAGGAAAGATCTACTTTCTCAGAGACGGGGCACTCTCTGGCACCCGCATCCAGATCTGTGGAACCTCCACGTGTGGTCCCTAGACGGGACGTGGAGGTCCTAGGTGATCTACCCCAGGCGGTGGTAGACACCATCACTTCAGCAAGAGCACTCTCTACGAGGTGTGCCTATACCTTGAAGTGGAACCTGTTCATTGAATGGTGCTCTTCTCACCGGGAAAACCCCCGGAGATGCCGGATCAGAGCTGTGCTTTCCTTCCTCCAGGAGGGGTTGGAATGAAGGCTGTCTCCCTCCACCCTAAAAGTATATGTTGCCGCAATTGCCGCACATCACGTTCCTGTAGATGGGGAGTCTTTTGGAAAGCACGACCTGATCATCAGGTTCCTGAGAGGCACGAGGAGACTAAATCCTCCTCGACCTAAACCTGTACCCTCTTGGGATCTCCCTCTGGTGCTTACGGCATTGCAGAGGGCCCCTTTTGAGCCGTTGCAGTCCGCAGAGCTGAGAACTCTGTCAATAAAGACAGTGCTCTTAACTGTGCTGGCTTCCATCAAGAGGGTAGGGGACCTGCATGCATTTTCGGTCAACGAATCGTGCCTGG
>NW_015650779.1:854395-855948 GCF_001515625.1 Sinocyclocheilus rhinocerous
TGAGCCTACTTGCACAGACACTGTGCAAAGTCAGGGAGGACGAGGAGCAGGTCCTGCTAGTTGCACTTTACTGGCCCAACCGGACCTGGTTCCCAGAACTGATGCTCTTCATGACAGCCCCTCCCTGGCACATTCCTCTGAGGAAAGATCTACTTTCTTAGAGGCAGGGCACCCTCTGGCACCCGCGTCCAGATCTGTGGAACCTCCACGTGTGGTCCCTAGACGGGACGTGGAGGTCCTAGGTGATCTACCCCAGGCGGTGGTAGACACCATCACTTCAGCAAGAGCACTCTCTACGAGGCGTGCCTATACCTTGAAGTGGAACCTGTTCGTTGAATGGTTCTCTTCTCACCGGGAAGACCCCAGAGATGCCCGATCAGAGCGGTGCTTTCCTTCCTCCAGGAGGGGTTGGAGTGAAGGCTGTCTCCCTCCACCCTAAAAGTATATGTTGCCGCAATTGCCGCACATCACGTTCCTGTAGATGGGGAGTCTTTTGGAAAGCACGACCTGATCATCAGGTTCCTGAGGGGCACGAGGAGACTAAATCCTCCTCGACCTAAACCTGTACCCTCTTGGGATCTCCCTCTGGTGCTTACGGCATTGCAGAAGTCCCCTTTTGAGCCGTTGCAGTCTGCAGAGCTGAGAACTCTGTCGATAAAGACAGTACTGCAGTAACTGCACTGGCTTCCATCAAGAGGGTAGGGGACCTGCATGCATTTTTGGTCAACGAATCGTGCCTGGAATTCGGGACGGCTAACTCTCATGTTATCCTGAGACCCCAGCCCGGATATGTGCCCAAGGTTCCCACCATGCCTTTCAGAGATCAGGTGGTGAACCTGCAAGCGCTGCCCTCGGAGGAGGCAAACCCAGCCCTAGCTTTGCTCTGTCCCGTTTGCACTTTACGCATATATGTGGACCGTACGCAGAGCTTTAGGACCTCAGAGCAGCTCTTCATCTGTTACGGAGGCCTGCAGAAGGGAAAGGCTGTCTCCAAGCAGAGGTTGGCCCACTGGATAGTGGATGCCATCATCTTGGCGTATCAAACCCAAGGCGTGCCTTGCCCCCTCGGGTTGAGAGCACACTCGACAAGGAGTGTTGCTTCTTCCTGGGCGTTGGCGCAAGGCACCTCGCTGACAGATATATGTAGAACTGTGGGCTGGGCGACACCAAACACGTTTGCTAGGTTTTATAGCCTTCGTGTAGAGCCAGTGTCCTCTCATGTACTCGCCTCGAGTAGCCAGTAAAACCAGAGGAACTGCTCGGTGTCTCACTTGCTGTGCCATTCCCCTCTACAGACCAGATACGTGCGCTTATTCTGCTCTTCAGTTCAGTTCCCCACAAGGCGAACCCTGTGGAGTTCCTCCATCACCCTCAGCAGGCCTAACACTTGTAAGTACGCCTGTTGGTTGACCCCTGTGCTAGGCTAGGTGTCCATATGTTGTGATCCCCACGGTGATCCCATATGTGTATTCTTCCATGGTACGGTTCCCCTCTTGGTGAGCCCGTGTCTTTCCCTTGACAAACTCCGCTCTGCCGTCCCTGCCGGTGTTGCC
>NW_015650779.1:856172-861492 GCF_001515625.1 Sinocyclocheilus rhinocerous
CCGCTACTCCCTTCAGGGATCAGGTGGTGAACCTCCAAGCGCTGCCCTCGGAGGAGGCAAACCCAGCCCTAGCTTTGCTCTGTCCCGTTTGCACTTTACGCATATATGTGGACCGTACGCAGAGCTTTAGGACCTCAGAGCAGCTCTTCATCTGTTACGGAGGCCTGCAGAAGGGAAAGGCTGTCTCCAAGCAGAGGTTGGCCCACTGGATAGTGGATGCCATCATCTTGGCGTATCAAACCCAAGGCGTGCCTTGCCCCCTCGGGTTGAGAGCACACTCGACAAGGAGTGTTGCTTCTTCCTGGGCGTTGGCGCAAGGCACCTCACTCACAGATATATGTAGAGCTGCGGGCTGGGCGACACCAAACACATTTGCTAGGTTTTATAGCCTTCGTGTAGAGCCAGTGTCCTCTCATGTACTCGCCTCGAGTAGCCAGTAAAACCAGAGGAACTGCTCGGTGTCTCACTTGCTGTGCCATTCCCCTCTACAGACCAGATACGTGCGCTTATTCTGCTCTTCAGTTCAGTTCCCCACAAGGCGAACCCTGTGGAGTTCCTCCATCACCCTCAGCAGGCCTAACACTTGTAAGTACGCCTGTTGGTTGACCCCTGTGCTAGGCTAGGTGTCCATATGTTGTGATCCCCACGGTGATCCCATGTGTGTATTCTTCCATGGTACGGTTCCCCTCTTGGTGAGCCCGTGTCTTTCCCTTGACAAACTCCGCTCTGCCATCCCTGCCGGTGGTGCCTCCCTCCTAACTGGGCTGGAGCCACCTCAGAGACATTCCATATGTTGTACTGCCCTTAATGCCCAGTCCATATGTGTAATCTCCACATGATACCTCCCTGCGGGCAGGATGTGGATTCTGCAGCGTCCCTGGAAAGGGTACGGTTTCCCAGTGGTTTCCAATAAGTCTTACTGTATGGGTCTAGTGGAACAACAGTAATAGACTCTCACCACGTAAGCCCTGTGGCTTACTAGGGGCGCTGGAAGGAGCAGCAATAGTGGCGCTTTTCCACTGCATGGTACGGCACGGCACGGCTCGCTTTTGGGGAGTTTTCCACTGTGTACAGTACCTGGTACTTGGTACTTTTTTTAGTACCACTTCGGTTGAGGTTCCAAGCGAGCCGTACCATTACCAAAATGTGACGTGTAAACTCTGATGATCACTGATTTGCCGGAGAGAATCGTCACTACCTGCGTCATTGAACTTGCGACACGAGACCCGCTAGATTTAAATCAGCACAGCCAGCGAAGATCGAACGCAACTTTTTTTTGAACAAACGCAACAGTTTTGAACGAACACACCTTTTTTAAAACAACTAAATATTGGTCTGTTGAGGAGGTACGGACGTTCCTCTCGTTGATAGCCGAGGAGCGTATCCAGCGAGAGCTTGATGGGACGCCGTGGAATGAAAACATTTTTTTTACAGAATGCTCCTTTAAAAATGCAGTCAGCTTTTAGTCGCTATGAACACAAGGTTTCTCAAATAGCAATTTTAAAAAGTATTTCAAAGCACACTTGTTTATTTGAGCTTTTCCTCAGGAAGTTTAATTCTCTTTTCTCCATACTTAGTTTTTCATTATTTATTTTTTGGCATCATGCTTTTGCACAATTTTTCTTCTGTTATTCCTATGTACTCTCATATTTTACTCTGTCAGTTTTACTTTCTCTGCTGCCATATGTATTTACGTGGATGGTAATTCTTCTGTAAAGCACTCTGTAAACAGTTTGGAAAGGTGCTATATCAAAGTTTTATTCATGGGTGGTTTGTAAAAACAAGCATAAATAATAAGTAATGCACATAGAATGAAAGTACAAGCTGTTGTAACAATAGTATACACACTGAATGTCAGAGGTGTCAAGTTCATATAACATGCAATGCAACAAATTAAAGGGTATATCTTTCCTGCTATAGTTAAAAATATTATAATTATATTATAATATAATACTTGTACATGAATTTTATGTTATGTTATGTTTTATTTCACCCTCTTCATCTCATTCTGCTACTAATGCTTCATATTCTCTTAGCTTCTCTTAATATTTTTCCCCATTGACTTCTATTGTAAGTGCATTATTGTAAACATTATTCATATTTTTTTCTGAACATTTTCTCTGGTAATCTGCAGCATGCCACAGATTCTGTCTGTGCTTCACTTTTCCATTAATGAAATCAACGATCTAAAAGCTTAAGAAAGTAAAAGCACATATCAAGGTTATGCTCTGCTTTAGCACGAGTGGGTGGGAAGTATATGATAGATGCCAAGCTCAGCATGTTAGAATATGGTTTTATTCAGTCACAACCCACATGTCCACATAGCACCCTGCAATAGTCACTGCATTTGCTTCTTTCCTTAAGTTTCTCATTCCCGCTCAATCAAAACTCCTCTCTGGTTATTGTCCGCCTCTCTTGGTTCCTTCTGCTCACTATCTTCGTTCTGTCCTTCATGTCAGTCTCCCATGTCTCATTATATGTCTTTTCTCTCCAACATGTCTTTAGATTCACTCCTCCAAAACATAACACCCCACTGTCCCCCTCAAGAGGCTCTTCAGAAGCTGTTCAATCTCTCAGACACTGACAGCAAACTCTCCCTCAACTCTTTTCTCTGGGCAACCCTTAACTGACTTCTTTCCATTTGGCTGTGCTTTCTTGGCCCTCTCTGTGTAAGATAGAAGAAAAATCTTTACAATCCACACCACACAAACAAGCAGTATGTCAGTGTTGCCTGCTGATTTTCGTGCTCATGTTAACAGCATTTACACTGCCTGTGTAAACAGCACGTAGGTGCAAATAGCATAGGCTTTGAACATATTTTAAATATTTTATCTATGCTTAAAATACAGAGAAATTGCACTATATACTTTATCAACACAATCCTTTATAGTATGCACTTTTATGAGGATATAAAAAAATAATTAAATAAATAAATGCATAAATAATTAAAAATAGTGTCAACTACTCAGCCATTTTTGAAAACAGATGTGTGGTGGACGAGATGCAAATTATATAATCTGAGTGATGAACGAACTGATGAGTAGACTGTTTATACAGTAGTTACACTTAAATTATAGATTAATTGCAATTTTGATGTACAGTAAATGTAAATTTGTATGTTTTTTTGTTAGCAGCCTCGGTGAGCAAAAGAGTCTTCTTTTAGAAACATAAAAAGATCTTACCAACCGTAAACTTTTGAACAGTAGTGTACTACTCCTGATCAGTGTTGGGGAAAGTTACTTTTAAAAGTAATGCATTATAATATTGCGTTACTCCCTAAACGGTAACTAATTGCGTTACATAGTTACTTTTTATGGAAAGTAATGCATTATATTACTTTTGCGTTACTTTTTCTCATCTGGTCTGGGCTTGCTTGTTTGTTTTTATTATAAAAAAGTTCAATTTTTGGCAAAAGTAAAAGCCCTTTCACACCAAAAGTGAAATGAATAAGCCTCAGGCTGAAGGAAATTCACATCTGTACAGTAGAGGGCGCAGCTCAAACAAACCTTTCAGCTGTGCTGCCATTCTGGATTGCATGAAGAATAGGACGCATGAGAAGAAAGTTCAACACTCTTTAGCAATAAAAAAATATTATGTTTATCTAAATTTATTTTTGCTTATTAGTATGGTTGAATTGGATCTTCGAAGGTCAGCAGCAAAAACATTGGTTAATAAAATGGGATTAAATACATAAATAATATTTGTGTAATTTAACATTTAATTATTGCAGGTTTGCATTTCACTGTTTTTATTAATTTTAGGGAATACTGAATCTGTTTTTGTGCAAGTGAGATGAATGCATGTTCACATTTAGTCTAGAGTCTAGACCTACAGTAAAATCATGTTCACACTGCGCACACAATGCCTCTGCACTTACTCCTGATTTCTCTCAACATGATTACAGAAGAGCTGTCAGTCAATACATGGGGAAACAAAGTAACTGGCATTACTTAAGTTATTTGAAAAAGTAACTCCCAATATTTTCTTTATTAAATAAAAAATAATGTGTTACTTTACTAGTTACTTGAAAAAGTAATCTGATTACGTAACTAGCGTTACTTGTAATGTATTACCCCCAACACTGCTCCTGATAACCTCTGTATACAGTATATTTGTGCAGTGTGAAACAGGCCTTGCTGTCATTGTCATCAAACATTTACACAATCAGTCAGTCTAGATGACTGACAGTAACCTGGTGACCGACTATGCTATTTTGCAAAAGCTTGTTGTTTTTCTTTCCAAATTGCAGTGAGTGTTTTCATGGCTAAACACCAGAGGGCTGTTGCTAGGATTTTGAACATGTTTTTGTTGGCAAGCATCCGCATGGAGCTGAACTATAATGACATTTTTGAGTTAGGGATGCTAGCCAGCTAGCACTGGACCGTGAAAGTGTGAGAGGTGTTGTGTGTGTTTTGACAAAAGGCTTTAGTAGTGTGTGAAAATCAAAGACTTCCTACT
Source organism: Sinocyclocheilus rhinocerous (assembly GCF_001515625.1). Classification (NCBI taxonomy): domain Eukaryota; kingdom Metazoa; phylum Chordata; class Actinopteri; order Cypriniformes; family Cyprinidae; genus Sinocyclocheilus; species Sinocyclocheilus rhinocerous. The sequence goes on from NW_015650779.1 coordinate 860,631, forward strand.
CTTCACTTCTTCCCCTATAACACCCAATGATTCCTGAAAGCAGGCGCACCTTGTGTATAAATCATGACTTTCTGGCAAAACAAAGGGAATGCCTGTACAGCCAAAAAAAATAAAAAAATAAATAAAAATAAAAATAAAATAAACAATTCAGACCCACCTATATCCAATTATGCAGCTGGATGTGCGTAGATGGGTCAGGACTGTTATGGGTCAAAGATTGTTTACTTGAATTTGGCATAAACTATACAGGAAAGTTTCCTGGGAAATTATGCTTGGACAGTTTTTGAGCTTGCTTGTGGATCACAGCATTTCACTTCTCAAAGCAAGATTTAAATAGGTCATATCATATCTTTTGAATTAAAATTCTGATGTAAAATGATAACATACTCCATTGTCCACAAAGAGCATTTACTGAAACTAAGCTACAAAAACGCGTTCCAAACCTCTGCAGCTTTCTGACGTCAAATAGATTAACACATTAAAAGTCTGCGCATTGAAACATATGCAACTAAGACTATTCAATAAACTCTGCTAATTTTTTATCATCATCACTTCGTCTCCTGCTTCTGGTCTTCATGATAGAAGACTGTTAATACAGTTTTGGGTATCAGACAAAACACTTGTTTTGGGTATTAGGCAATTTTGCTGACTAGTTGTTCTGTTACCAGACAGAATGGATATTTTGTGACAGGATCTGGCATCCAGGGCTGGATCTGATATTTCTGGCTTGGAAGCATGATCTAACATTTTGGATCATGCAAAAGAGGTGTGATGTTAAAGAAGGTCCTTAAATCATTGATCATTGTCCTTAAAACAAGTCTTAAAAGGTTTTTTCCTACATGTCATAAGTTAAGTTGCAATA
>NW_015650779.1:861627-864344 GCF_001515625.1 Sinocyclocheilus rhinocerous
ACCTCATCTCTAATTAAAAAAAAATAAAAATGTAACCAAAACATGGCATGCAGTTAATGTACTTGACTGACCAAAAATGACCAATACAAGATGGCAAGTTACATAAGCTTATATAACCCAAATAAAATATGTTGGAGACATTGTGAAATAGTTTGCTTTTAGATAGAGTCAAACCCACAATAAAATATGTTTTTACTACCAAAAGAAAACCAGAGCAAACTGAGATATTTGTGGGACAGTTTCTTTAAGTTATTGTAATCTGTGCATTTGATTGATGATTAAAACATAGAACACGAACATATCAAAATACAACCAGATTACAATGTAGTTACACAAAGCTGTGGGGTGTTTCCTGAGATAACACACTTTTATCTAGTGACAAATATACCAATTACTTCCAAAAAGCTACGAAAATAAGAGAGAACTTCCATAATAAGATTTAAGTGTTTGTTACTTGCAAAAATATTCATGATGGCATATTTAATACTGAATTGGACAGGTAATGAGGTTTCTTGTGAACAACAATGTAATGACAATGTTGTGAAAATGTATCAAGTACGTAGTACGTATATACACATTTTCACAACCTTTCTATTACTTAAAGGGGACATCGAGGACTTCTACATGTTTGCATTGAAATGTGTCTTAGCAGTTCGTTGAGACAACCACCCTACAATGCTAAAAATCTTTTCACTCCTATTTTAATCCCCCAAAAACCTAAACAGTCTCAATTATCAAGTGGTTTTGATTTTACTGCTCAGGCTCCGCCCACGGCCGTTGACGAACTGTCCTGTATTAGCATATTTCCACTCTCAGCCAGTTGTAAGCTGGCCACCATTTTCTCTGCGCTCGAGCAGCTGTAGCGACAGCAATGTCTCATAAGCAATCCAGGTGTTTTGTAAGTTGGATGTAAAAGTGAACATAAGAGTTTTCTCCCGACATGAGAGCCACTGAGAGCCACAGAATACACAAAAATACAGAAGAGAGGGGCGGGGTGAGCAGTAGCTCATTATCATCTAAAGAGACATGCACCAAAACGCGTCATTGTGAACAGAGCTGTTTTTGACAAGATAAAAAGGGTGTTGCTTTACACGACCATTGAGGAATTTTAACCAAAGTATGATACATTTTGTGAAGACCATAAAGAATCATACCTTGAAAATTGGGCATCCGATGTGCTTTGCTAAGAGGCTGCTGTTGCTCATTTCACATTTAAAGAGGGTTTGACACACGAGTCTTAAAGGTACAGCAGCAAAAAAAAAAAGCCTGTTTAATTCTAAAGGGCCAGAGGTAGCGTGAAAAAAGGTCGTGTAGATCTAAATTCTCATTTTGAAGCAAAAAAGCATGACTAACATTAGTAAACCTTAGGGAAACAAATAAAATGATAAAAGAAATGCATGATTTGACCCCCTTTAAGGCTTGTAGTCATGTACAAATGCTTCCATCAGAGTCAAGACTTTTGTAACATCACTACCTGCTAGTTCCTGTGAAAAGTTCACTTTGAAACCAATGTACGAACACAGAACCCATGCTGGATAGTGATTGGGTACAGTAATTTTGCATAGAGTAACTCAAGCTCAAAGGAATATGAGCAATGTTCAGTCAGGCTTAAACCTTGTTCACGCTGACAGGAATTTTATTGCAGTAGGTCAGCAGAGTGCTGTATTGTTGGCCGGTGATAGGCCTTCATATTTCTGGGTTTCTAACTTTATCAGTGGACTTAACCTTTGAAAATATGATCACTTAGTTGGCAAAAAATAAACTGTCATTCTATTTTGGCTAAGAAATTAAAAACCACAAATAGTCGCTGTTGCTTATTACAGTGGAAATCTGCCAACTCTTATAGCAAATAAATGACTTTAGGTCACTGTAGATTACTGTCAATGTGCATTTCTTTCTTCTGTGGAACATAAAGCAGATATTTTGAAGAATGCTGGTAACCAAACAGTTGATGGATCCCACTGACTTCCACAGTATGGAAAAAGTCAATGGCTACCAGAAACAGTTTGGTTAACCACATTCTTCAAAAGATCTGCTTTTGTGTTCAACCGAAGAAATGAACACATGAGGGTGAGTAAATGATGACAGAATTTTCATTTTTGGTGAACTGTCACGTTAAGTGTGATGGTAGCTATGATGCTCGCCACAATGTTGTATACAGTATTTCCCTGGCAATATTTCAGCAGTTAGGTTGTGTGTCTGGTATTTTGTGTCAGCTGGTTTAAATCACAACTAGTAAACTCAGCAAGAGAACAAAAGGGGTGCTGGATGAAGTAAATATTTACCTGCAATCTGTTGCAAGTCTGCAATGCATCTTACTGTCTGTCAGCGATGAAGAGCTTACATGCTGCTTGTAAAAAAACTCTGTAGTGCAGGTAAACAAACACTAAAACACAAACAGTACGGCATTACCATGGTATTCTTTGAAGTACATTAAAGTAGCATGTAAATATAAGGGCCTTTCGCACCGCAGGAACGTTCCGGCGGTGCGAAAATGCCAAAAAGTGGGTAGTTCCACAATTAGTTCTGGTACTACCCACTTTTTGGCGTTTTCGCACCGCCGGAACTGGGCACGATTTTAGTACCGGACTGCATTTTTCGAGAAACAAATTAGCTCCTACTCCGGAGCAGGGTCTAACCAGCACAACTGGTACTACCCGTGATGTAAGTAGACATTGATTGGCCAAACGCGTACGAAAACGCCCTCACCCGCCATG
>NW_015650779.1:864732-867977 GCF_001515625.1 Sinocyclocheilus rhinocerous
AATACACAAAAATACAGAAGAGAGGGGCGGGGGGAGCAGTAGCTCATTATCATCTAAAGAGACATGCACCAAAACGCGTCATTGTGAACAGAGCTGTTTTTGACAAGATAAAAAGGGTGTTGCTTTACACGACCATTGAGGAATTTTAACCAAAGTATGATACATTTTGTGAAGACCATAAAGAATCATACCTTGAAAATTGGGCATCCGATGTGCTTTGCTAAGAGGCTGCTGTTGCTCATTTCACATTTAAAGAGGGTTTGACACACGAGTCTTAAAGGTACAGCAGCAAAAAAAAAAAGCCTGTTTAATTCTAAAGGGCCAGAGGTAGCGTGAAAAAAGGTCGTGTAGATCTAAATTCTCATTTTGAAGCAAAAAAGCATGACTAACATTAGTAAACCTTAGGGAAACAAATAAAATGATAAAAGAAATGCATGATTTGACCCCCTTTAAGGCTTGTAGTCATGTACAAATGCTTCCATCAGAGTCAAGACTTTTGTAACATCACTACCTGCTAGTTCCTGTGAAAAGTTCACTTTGAAACCAATGTACGAACACAGAACCCATGCTGGATAGTGATTGGGTACAGTAATTTTGCATAGAGTAACTCAAGCTCAAAGGAATATGAGCAATGTTCAGTCAGGCTTAAACCTTGTTCACGCTGACAGGAATTTTATTGCAGTAGGTCAGCAGAGTGCTGTATTGTTGGCCGGTGATAGGCCTTCATATTTCTGGGTTTCTAACTTTATCAGTGGACTTAACCTTTGAAAATATGATCACTTAGTTGGCAAAAAATAAACTGTCATTCTATTTTGGCTAAGAAATTAAAAACCACAAATAGTCGCTGTTGCTTATTACAGTGGAAATCTGCCAACTCTTATAGCAAATAAATGACTTTAGGTCACTGTAGATTACTGTCAATGTGCATTTCTTTCTTCTGTGGAACATAAAGCAGATATTTTGAAGAATGCTGGTAACCAAACAGTTGATGGATCCCACTGACTTCCACAGTATGGAAAAAGTCAATGGCTACCAGAAACAGTTTGGTTAACCACATTCTTCAAAAGATCTGCTTTTGTGTTCAACCGAAGAAATGAACACATGAGGGTGAGTAAATGATGACAGAATTTTCATTTTTGGTGAACTGTCACGTTAAGTGTGATGGTAGCTATGATGCTCGCCACAATGTTGTATACAGTATTTCCCTGGCAATATTTCAGCAGTTAGGTTGTGTGTCTGGTATTTTGTGTCAGCTGGTTTAAATCACAACTAGTAAACTCAGCAAGAGAACAAAAGGGGTGCTGGATGAAGTAAATATTTACCTGCAATCTGTTGCAAGTCTGCAATGCATCTTACTGTCTGTCAGCGATGAAGAGCTTACATGCTGCTTGTAAAAAAACTCTGTAGTGCAGGTAAACAAACACTAAAACACAAACAGTACGGCATTACCATGGTATTCTTTGAAGTACATTAAAGTAGCATGTAAATATAAGGGCCTTTCGCACCGCCGGAACTGGGCACGATTTTAGTACCGGACTGCATTTTTCGAGAAACAAATTAGCTCCTACTCCGGAGCAGGGTCTAACCAGCACAACTGGTACTACCCGTTCCGCAAGACGCAACTAAAACACAGCTCCGATCACAGCGTCCTCCATCCTCCTGTTGTTAATGTTGTTCTTCTTTGTTTCCGTTGTTGAACGCCGCGCACAAATGACGTCGCTGTCGACCGGCTTACGTCACTTCTTAGTACACACTGTCGGTGCGAATGCAACCCTTTAAATGGTACTGGGAAATAGTTCGCGCAAAATCGTCCCAGTACTTTAGTACAGTACATTTAGTTCTGGAACTAAAGTGGTGCGAAAGGCCCTATAATGGTACATGAATAGAGTCGTTCAGTACACAAGTTTCTAAGGCCTCTAAATTACCAACATGATCAAACCTATTGTTCACAATCTACTACATACTTTCTGTCTTCTGATTGAATTTATAATTTTTAGCAAGTAAAAGGCCTTTTTAGAGTAATTGTAAAAATGTCCATCTTCAGCTTGTGGATCATGTGTCTTTGTGCTGAGATATCTTTACTGATATCTAAAAATAAACATAAGAATAACATTTATATTGTTAGTAATATTTCAAAATAAGCATGCACTTACTGGACTGAAGCAACTTACCTTTACTTGATTATCCATACAACTTTTTTATGTTCAAATGTATCAAATATGATCACCAGGCTTTTGAGAAATGTTTATTTGTTCATCTCTCAATCATCATTGTATTTTATCTTTTGATCATAAGCATTCAGTGATCATCTTACTAAGGCATATTGTTGGGAAATATGGGAGTTACAACTAGGGTTGCAAAGGGGCGGAAAATTTCCATAAAATTTCCATGGGAACTTCGTCTGGGGAATTTTGGAAATATTCCAAGTTGGAAACTTACCAGGAATTTATGGGAACTTACGGGAATTTTTGGGAATTTATGGGAATTAATTGGAAATTTGGGGAAATTTATAAAACTATTATATACAAACATAAATATAAACATTTTGTTTGATCATAGGCTCCAATACAATACTATCTAAATCTAATACTAATACAAATTTTTAAAATGACATTTTTTGGGGAGGAATCTGTGATGTTTTTTCAGGATTTATTGATGAATGAAAACTAGGGCTGCATGATTAATCGCATGCCATTATTATGTGCATCTCATCAGTAAAGCCGGTTCTGTGATCAGTAGTAAATCTCCATCACGTGCTTTCAGATGGAGCGGCATTTAATACACCGAGCCATATGAGCCAGATGAATCGCCTTCGATTATGAATGCGATATTGCGTAGCTTGTCAGTGATCTATGGCTCGGTGTATTAAATGCCGCTCCATCTGAAAGCAGGTGATGTAGATTTACTACTAACCACAGAACTGGCTTTACTGACAAGATGCGCATGACAATCACATGCGATTCATCGTGCAGCCCTAATGAAAACTTGTGAACAGTGTTTATTCAAAATATAAATCTTTTCTAACAATATAAAAGTCTTTACTATTACTTTTTATCAATTTAACACATCCTTGTTGGATAAAAGTATTAATTTATTTCAAAAAAAGAGAAAAGATTCTGACGATACTGACCTGAAAGGTAGTGTATTGTTAAAAAAGGATTTCTATTTGAAATAAACGCTGTTCTTTTTTTTCTTTTTTTTTAACTCTTTATTCATCAAAGAATCCTGAAAAAAGAATCACAGGT
>NW_015650779.1:873569-874141 GCF_001515625.1 Sinocyclocheilus rhinocerous
TCAAATAAATGAAGGCTTGATGAGCAAAAGATATGCAATGTTTAAAACATAAAAATAGTAATGTTTCCAAACTTTTGACCAGTGCTGTACTTCTGTATGATAACAGAAACAGGCTAGCAGAAAGAGCATCACAGCTTGAGCTAGTTTATACCTCATAAATTGTCAATGAAATAGTGCTAACTCGCTTAGATTTTTCATATCTTGATTTACTGGCTAGCTGTAAAAACACTTTTTGGTATTTACTAGACTAACTTGAATCCCATAGATCAAATATATTTAGAATATCAAAACTTAGATGTAGTCTTTGGGCTCAAATGCAGCAAGTGTGGCTTCAGAGAAAATGGAGGGGAATCCCCCTCTTAGGTGACTAGAGGGGATTGTGTGGGGGGGAGGGTCATTTCGATATTGTGTGTGCAGGATTTAAGAAATGATCTGTTCATTTTATGTAGGAAAGCACGGTGCATGTAGGGGGTGTGGCCTCAATAGCCCTGCAGTAAGCAGTGTGGTGTGTGCATGTGATTGAGCAGAGTGTAGGGTAGAAATTAAACTCAAATTGTGCATTAAAAGGTTGT
>NW_015650779.1:874576-883832 GCF_001515625.1 Sinocyclocheilus rhinocerous
GAAATTGCATTAAATCAGGTTGTTTTAACCAAGATTATGCTGCAAGATTTTTTCTCAACTACATTTAAGTCCCCAGTTCCTGCAATTTTGCGGATTTCTAGTTTATTCCCATTAATTCCCGTATATTCCCGTTAATTCCCATGGAAAGTTTCCAGTCTTGAAAATTCCCGGAATTTTGCAACCCTAGTTACAACTGATATTTACACTGTTATTACACTGTTGTAAAGATCTCATTCATTTACGTTATAAGCTCTTAGAATTTCATCTTACATTTGGCCATATAAATATCACTGCAAAAAATGAATTTCTTGCTCATTTTGGGGCTCTGAATAAAATTGAGGGTTTTTTCCTCTTCGAGTGTGAGCGCCATATTCTCCTTTCCTATATCATACATTATGAATGATAAAAGCCTGATGTATCAATTGTGATGCTTAAATAAATAAACACAAATAGGCAAACTTTTTTTTTCTAAAGTTTCAATAAACTGTTCATTTTTTCTCCTGATTATTATTTATGTCAGGCTTTTCCAGGGTTTCCTGGCTTTTCTGTGGCGCATCAGGTAGCTATCAAAATTTATGGAGTAGTTTTCCAACAACATTAGACCCTCGTGCCCCGTAGTACCTCATACCTTAAATCCTTGACAGCAATTGGAAACAATAACCCAAGCTGTTCAATACACCTCCAAACATCTTCTTTAACTTTCTATTGTTTTTCTTTCGGCGCATTTTGAAGTTGCACCATCAATTTTAGGCCTTTCTGGATCTTTACCTCCAGCAAAGAGCTAATGGATGAGTAAGACTGTCACTGCGGGATGTTAACAGTGAGCTGTGTGTGTGTGTAGTCTTATTGGAGACATGAATCATGTCGTGTGTTAACAGACGACAAGCTAAATTCCCCAGCACTGAATCAGGTCTCTCAGCTGCACTAAATGATGTTAGAGAGAGTGTGTTTATATGACGGTATACTCTACACCAGTCTACATGTGAGAAGATGAACTAAACTCCAGAGCCGTTATTATCTCTGTTTCATCACTGGCCCTGTTTATGACCGCAGGCGTCAGGCTTTGGACGGCTCTGTATGAGCTCTGCTGAAACACTGATCTATAACCAGTGGTCCACACTCAGATTTTATTATCAGCTATAAAGAAATGAAATAAATCTGCAAGGAACCATTTAAAAGACCATATCCATCTCACAGCCTTTCCTTACATAAATTAAATTTTTTTTGCTGTTATCTCGAATAAGAGGGAAACAACAGAACAATAGATCTTCTTATTGTTTGCTATTGAATATAAACACTACATGTGGGTGTATGAAGGATGATGCAAGAAGGGAAGTGTGTTTAAAAGAGACACGAGGAATAGGATGAGAGTCACATGAGAGGAATATGAATAAATGAAGGCTAATAAAGACTGTAGCTCAGTTTTTAAACCTAGTTAGCTGCCTTCATAAACAGCAGTCTAGACAAACCCCTGTGAGAACTGAGTTTAATTTTATTGAATGTGCCCTGGTAGTGTATTTCAAATGTTAAAAGTGTATTTTTAAGAAACTGTAGTTGCAGATAATATATTATAATGAAATATTAATGCCACTTAAGTGCACTTTGTAATAATGTCAAACATACTAAAGCACATGTAAAGTAGTTGATTCTAATTTTAGATAATTAGATAATGCATTTTAAGTTAATATAAATCAATGTACTACACTGCAACGTTGGCATTACAAATGTGTAATTAATTTATCATAAATGATTGTCAGTACATTCAGCAGTTACACTTTATCCATATTTCAAAGTCAATAGAAGTAATTATGAAATTACATATAAAGATGTATTGATTGAAGTCCTACTACAGTGGGTCAAAGAGCAATCTAAAGTTCAACTAATTCCATTTAATGTCATTTTAAGCTTATGCATTTTAATTTAATTGCAATTAACATGCAATTAAGTGTCAGAAAATATTACATTCAGTTCAAACCCAGTACATTCTTATAAAGTTAATTATTTCTGTAATAATTATATTTAAAGTATCTTTCTGAAGTGTAATTCTTTTTCACAAAAGTTAAAAAATTAACATAGAAATAAAAAATGTAATCTCCCTAATGTCACTCCAAACTATAATGACATACGTACTTACTTCTGTTGTTGACAAAAATAGATAAATAAAGGATAAGACTGTCAAGCTTCAAAATGCACATCATAAAAGTGATCTATACAACTATATTCCGTGTCTTCTGAAGCCATATAATAGCCAATTATTTATTTATTTAAGTTATTTTTTGACACAGCCTAAAATTTGCATTGTTATTTACTGAAAAGTTTCCACTCCAACATTAAACTCTGGTGCATTAATGATGATGCAAAAAAAAAAAAAAAAAATATATATATATATAATCACAGTTCAGTGATTTTCTTTCATGGAGTTTGTCGCAATGCATAATGGGATTAACTTTTCTGCAAATGATGCATTCGAACCTGCTTTAGAATTTGTCCAGAATCATCTTTCACATCAGGAGTGTGCCTGGGATGACTTAAAATGTTGCCTGCGTAGGCAGCTCACTAGGTTTTGGAACAGAGCCATGGTGTAACTGCATGTGGGTGTATAAAGAATGAATGAAGAAGAGAAAGTGTGTTTAAAAGAGAAAAGAGGCAGAGAGGCAGAGGATGAGAGGTGTGTGAAATAGAGAGGAAGATGAGGAGAGGAGTCTCTAGCTTCTTTCCAAAACCTAAGGAGCTGTGTTGCTGTCTGCTTCCTAAAATGGCAGCTGGCTTCAAAGGCAGCATCGTAACCTTGATGGAAGCACATAAGTGGCTAATTTGGAATACTCTTTATAGGCACACCACACAAATAGTGCTCCTAGCTAGAAGCACACAACAGACTCTGATTCTAAGAGTTTGGTGTAAGCATGTTTTGCTAAGCTAATATCACAATAACTCTGTGCCAAAATCTAGTCAGTTGCCTACATAGGCAAGATTTTAAGTCTTTGGTGCGCTTACGACACATCGGCTGTTCTTAAACGTAAGCAGCCCTTTAAGATTCCTTATTTTATTCTTGGGCAGCAATGCAGTAATCTCAGAATGCATTGTATAACTAACTAGTTTGCCCAGTATTTGTGAGTTCTGTGCTTTCATGCTTTAAAGTATCACATTATTTGCTTTGCAACATTCTAATGTCAAACGATGTCAGTTCACTAGGTTTTGGACCAAAGACGATATTCTATACACAAACAAATAAATAAAAAAAAACATAGCATATACAAATATTGTTCCCCTTCAGGAACTCGAACTGCGTCGGAAAACGCTTTGGGAATGCCTTCAGCGTGACCACGCTCTGAATCACATGTCAAATCAGTCCAATGGAAGAGCGAGATGTTACAGGCGGGTGACGTAGAGACCAGGAAGCTATAAAAGCACGTGCGGTGGAACCGGCGTCAGCTTTCTGTCATTCATCAAGCACTCTGTGTATGTGTGTGTGTCAGTCCCTATGTTTGTGAGTCTTATTTAGTGTTGTTTGTCCACTTATAAGCTCCATTATGTCAAATCTTCAGCCAAGAAGAAGCATTTGGGTGAGCATTCAGGCTGTGTGTTCCTCCCTGCCCGCACTATATTTCGGGTGGGGACACACACAGTTTGTGTGTTGTCTGCTTGGGAGCGAAGCATGCAGAGTCAGCTCTAGAGGGAGTATGTTACTGCGTATGCTTCGCTCTCGGAAGGCTCTCTTTGAGGAGGGAGCCTTCACCAGCGTTCTTCGCTGTGCCGGCCCCGCTTTCACGGAGGCGGAGCGGCTGCTGCGCTCGTGGGGTTCGCATTTGATCCAGCGCCCGCTCTCTGGGATCGAAAGCCCGTGCTATGGTTCTTCCTCCCGGAGAGAGGGCTCGACGCTCCGCCTGTCTTCCTCCGAGGAGGTTGATGTGGAGCGCGTCGATGAGCTCGCCAGTTGCACAAGCACCAGTTTCACAAGCATATTATGTCTAATATTATAATGAGTGCTGCTGGGCGGGAGCAGCCCCAACCAACCGTGTTCCAGCTCCGCATGTAGGGAGCGTCACTTCTCGTACTTCTCAGAATTTAGAGTCAGAGTGGCGCTCCTGGGCCAAAGGCTTCTAGCGGAAAGTGGATCTGCGGACGTCATTCTTGCTGGATAGTCTTCGACTAAAACGTCCTGACGCCTAGGGCCCAGGACTTCTGAGGGCCGGCCCCCTCTGGGGAAGAGCGGTATACACCTCATTATACGGTGCCCGTCTCTCCTTAGTGCCCTCAGGAGATTGTTCTGCCAACCCTGCCACCTACGGTGCTTCAGGGCGCAGCGGTCTCCGGCGTGCGCTTCTCTCAGTCACCGCCCGGAAACGTAGCGGTACTAAGAGGCTCGCTAACTCTTCGCAGGTTTCTAGAGCAGCTAGTTTGGCTGTCACCTGCCGGTTCGCCGCTTCAGGGTACCGACCTAGCTGCTTTGGTTACACCAGAGGTCAGTCTCGAGAGACTGATTCCCTTAGTACACCTATTTGGCAGCGTGGAAACTTCTGCCAAATGTGTCTCAATGGGTCTTGCACACTGTAGAAAGAGGCTACCGAATCAGTTCGGTTCTCCTCCGCCTCGTTTCAACTGGGTCATTCCCACTCTGGTGGGCCCGAGCAGGCTCTGGTAATGGAACAAGAAGTTAACACTCTCTTGATGAAGCAGGCCATCGAGGTGGTCGCTTCTCTCAACAGACAGTCTGGGTTCTACAGCCGGTACTTCATCGTTCCAAAGAAGGATGGTGGCCGTGTTTCTAGCATTGAAACACTTCCTCCCGGACCTAAGAGATATCCATGTGTTGGTGCACACCGGCAACACAGTGGTGGTCTCTTATATCAACCACCAGGTAGGTCTGCGTTCGCGCCCCCTTTACAGGCTGGCACACCAGATCCTTGTGTGGTCCACCCTCTGGTTCTCTCTGACTCATCCAGCTCCTCTCAGACTGGACGCTCTGTCGCTCCGGCTCCGCCTTGGCCCTCCGGATCCTTGGCTTCGCCCTGGCTCATCGGCTCTCCGTCACCGCCTCAGGCTCCTCCTCCACCTGCTCCACCATCATCGGTCGGCCCCCTGGATTCGTCAGCCCTTCCTCCACCATGGCTCCTCCCTCCGTCGGCTCCACCGTGGGTCGCCTTTACGGCTGTGGCCTGGGTCCCACCTGGCTCCGCCTGCTCCAAGTCCCTCCTGGCTCCTCCCTCCATCTGGTCCGCCCTGGCTGCTCCTGTCTCCTCCCTCCATCGTCTCCACCATGGACTCTGTCTGCCGTCCTCCTCCTGGATGTCTGTCCTCCTCCCGAGCCTCCTCCCAAGTTCCCACCGGCCCCTCACTCTGTTGTTCCTGCGGCGCGAGGATGCAGTGGGCCGAAATGTCACACCCCTGGACCTATTTTGTTGTGTTTTCTGTCCCCATGTGCGCCCCCTGACCCAGTTTCTCCCTTGTTTGATTGTGTTCATTTGGTTCAGGTGTGTTTCGTCAATTACCCTAGTTTAGTCTAGTATTTAAAGTGTAGTCTGTCCTGTGATTCCTTTGTCCGGTGGCGTCCATGCTATGTACTACATGTGTGTTCCTGCTTGCCCTGTACTACCCCTGGTTTTGGATTATTAAAGACTTTTTCGTATTTCTCCTACGTCTCCACGTTCCTTGACTCCTCACAATAGTTACCATGACACTTCTTACAAAAACATTTTTAAAAATCTTACAGACGGTCCATTTCACTGGAAGATAAAGACTGTAAATTTTAAACACAAATCTACTTAAAAAGAAAATATATTTTTATTTATAAGTAAATTTTGTCTACCTCAGTGTGACTCTATAAATGTCCACCACAGATTTTCAGTTTCTCAAGGTTTTTAAATGCTGCAGCTTACAAGGTTATGTAACAGAGCTATCATGTATACCTTAGCTAACAGAGAGAAATGTCGTTTACATCTTGCGTGTGTGTGCTCGTCTATGTTATTGCCCTTGTCCTGTCCTGTATACAAGCACATAACCATCACAGGCGCTGATGAACTGGTATTGCTGTCCCCAGGGGCCCCGAACGCCTGAAGTGAGCTGTCACTGTCACGTTACATTAGTGCCCTGTGTGAGTCTGATCTCAGAGGCAGCACCTCATCAGACGCCTGCCTCTTCTTCCTCTCTGTCCTTCCAGTTACACACACACACACACACACACCAGTCACAGTCACCATAATCTGTAATTCTAATGCAATTTTATAAACTAATGGAGATTGCAGCACGAGCGAGCGTCTTCGTGGCAGCTCCTGGGAGCTCTTCTTCCCCTTTCCTACATTTGACGTCGCTGTTTTGATAATGGCACGTCAAACTTGCTGTCATCTCGCATATTAAAATGAATTATGAGGCAAAGTTACCGTTGCAGCTAATGCTAGAGATTTGCAAAGTGCCAGAGAGATGTAGACATAACAGCCACATCAGCCGGTGTCACCTTGAAATATATGACATTTATGCCTGTTAGAGAGATTCTCTGTAATCCTGAGCTGTGAAGCTCTTTTAGCATAACATAATCACACTATTGAGATTAAACTAGCATTCATGAAATCTTACTTACAAGCAGCACAAATGTAATATTAATGCATGCAATAAAGTAGGGTTTAATCATTACACACAATAGGGGAGGGCGATTTGTCCCCGGTATTTAATGGCCTGTCAGTGAAGTGAAGTTTGAACCCTATAGTGCAGGCTACAGTTATCCAGCCCTGTTTAAGTAGCTTACTGCGAGTCAGCTCTGTCTGTCTGATCCTCTCGCTGCATTACTGTAAGTTGCTCTGGCCTCATCCTGACACTCAGCTGGGATCTCCAACGTGCTCGGATTATAAATGGGCTAAACTGTGTTTGTGCCTGCATTTCCAGCATGAAACCTGAGAGCCATCATCAACCTGTTTTTGTGCGTCAGACATTTGTTGCCATGTACGGAGAATGCAGAATAAGGTCCCCTACACAGATAATTAGATGTAATGCAACCAAAGAATTGTTACGTGCCTGAAATGCATTCAGATTTAGAGTCCACTGATCAATAAGAATTTCAGACAGATGGATCCAGTTTAAATTTACTGCTCATCTTACCATTTTTTATGTACCATATTTTTATGTACCATAGTTATGTACCATAGTTCTAACAAACTGGTTCAGATGACCTGCTGAATGAACCATATGTATAGCCTACAGGAGTAAAGTGTACACAAAATACAAACCACATGTTAGTGATTTAAAAATGAATGGTTTTATGCTGTTTGGATAGATGACCTACAATAATTTGACAATAATTACAATCTTGAATTTATTAATTAGCATAAGTTATTACTTCACCACCTGTATGTAATATCATTAACAACAGTTTTATATTGTTGAACCAACATGGTTCAAACAACTGTGCATTACGTGTAAATAAAAAAATAACATGAATTAGTGAATTTTAATGTGTTTGTAATGTAATGTAATTGTAATGTGCACTTATGTAATCAATAAAAGTAACCGTAGTCTTATTATGAGTATTTTAAAATGTAATATAATTTAATTACAAGTACTTAATATTTTGAATTTTTACATAATTCAGATTATATGTAATAAATTACTACCTGGCACTGGTTACATTATATGACTTTGTGATATCAAAGGCAACGTTCTTTTGGCAAAATAATTCCCTAATTTAAAAGTATTTTAAAAGGAATTTAAAGGTGCAGTGTGTAGGATTGACACCGAGTGGTTAAACTAGGTATTGCAGTCCAAATTCAAAGACCGACATTCCGGCCCTGAACGCACATTTTCAAAGGAGAATAACTGACTGTAGCATTGTTTTTCAGATAAACTTCAGAGCAACATTATCACTGTAAAGAAAAACATACAGAGTAAAATAGATGTGTGTTCTAGCTTGTGCATTCAAACCATGAGGGCATGATTGTATATATCCATCTGTCAGTGTTTGTTTATGCGCCCAATGGTAGTACATGCAGTCAGCCAATTTTCTTGCTTCAGGCAAGTGAAGTTTGATCAAAGAGGTCATCTCTTGTGACCTCAGGCAAAACCTGACTATACCACTTCCCATGCTCTTCCTGAATAATTACTAAAAAATATTCAGTACTTGTAAAATTGCAAATGTTTACTTGATGGTGGTAAACTCTAAAAACCGCCTCTAGGGTTTCACCAAACATAAGGATTTTGTCAGTCACCATCCCAAGGGGCATCTCCAAACATGTATTGCTCAGCTAAATGGTGAATATTTTAGCATCTGTCAATCTGTCAGCACTGGCAAAATATCCTTCTGTTGAAACCATCCTCCAACCAATCTCACTCGTTTGGGCTGTAACAATATATATATATATATTTACCCTTGTGTTTTTGTAGGCCTTTGTTGATTTTGATGAGGATGGTGTTAGACAGGGAAACACAACATGTCCTCAATCCTCATGTCGCATTCTCTCTCTCTCTCCAGCAATGTCTCACATTTCAGAAGAGCTTTTTTTTTTTTGTGAGTGCAGCATGTTTTTGGAGATAACTGCCTAAGCATGGAGACGTTTGAGCCTTCAGGTAGCAGTGTGTGCATGGCCCACTGCCCTGGGGGAGTAGTGGAGCTTATCTGCTTCCTTGTCACACTATCAGTGTGTTGCTCTGACATTCCAGCACTGCTGCCCTGACACTGCTTAAAGAAGAGTGATTGGATGAGGCTTGAGGTATAAAAGTGCAATATATGTAACAATCGCATCTATAAAATACGTCTCCAGGTTACGCATGTAACCATGGTTCCCCCGAAGGGAACGAGACGCTTTGTTGAAATGCTTTTTAGGGGTAGATAAGATGTTAAGTTGTTCCTTTAAGAGTACTGCTCCACTGACAAACTGCACTTTATTTTCTGACATCCCAAACTCATTATCTTAAACTCATTAACTCAACCTCACTAAACTTGATACCTCAACCTTCTTTAGACACTTTGTGTTGCTAAGCTGCGGAAAGGCGCTTTTTCAATGAAGCAGAGATAATATCATTCATAAGTAAAGGAGTCAATCAGCTTGACAAATGAGTATTTGTAATGTGAGGGAACTGACTCTCTCTCAATTCAGCCACGGGAGTTTCAGAGCAATAACAGAAGACAAACTATATAACTCTGATGTGTCCCCTGAGGGGTCTGACTCCACTTCACATTACATGCCCATTCAATTACCTTCATCAGGATCAAGGGTCAGCCTCACACACACACACACACACACACACACACACACTCTCTCTCTCTCTGCAG
>NW_015650779.1:883893-887323 GCF_001515625.1 Sinocyclocheilus rhinocerous
TCTCTCTCTCTCTGCAGAGTCCAGCATTCAGTTACAACTGAAGCAATATCTTCAGACAGTTTCTATTGTTCACTCATTGACTCTGTACAATCAGCCCCTGTACAGATAGTTTGGGACCTGAAATCTCTCTAGTCGCTATAAAAATGAGCTTTCATTCCATGTGGCCTCCATTGTTTTTCTCCTTTAGTCTTTCACAGAAAGGCTAGCAGTGTTGCAACTGATAATGAAGCTTAATGTTTCTCACGACACACTCTTTTTGTGCATGGAGCTCCTATGAGGCTTGTTAAGTTGCTAGTTGTGGTATTTCAGTGGGTATTGTTGGGTTGAAGGGTGCCAGGAATGCAGGCGGTGAGTCGATGGGTTTGAAATACCACTGTGCCACTCCGGACTTTGTTAGGAGATGCGTGGCATCAAGATGTTAAACAAAACACACAAACCAATGACATTCATACCACAATGGAGTTTTCCTAGGGTGGAGACTGTGAGACAAAGCAAGTATAAATGATTTATTAAAACAATGAACTGCCATCACACAGAAATCTGCCTTTATGCTGAGATTGAGAATGAATGCTCACTGGAAAATTTCTGCTGGACCCGCTCACAGAGTGAGTCAGCTTATTGTGGAATGAGTTATGAGCTCTTGTTATTAAATGCATCCTCTTCCAGCAGACACATGGTCACTAAATAATACACAAATTTGTGTTTTTCAGTGAACGGAGATTGCAAGAATTAAGCCATATCGGCATCTCTGATCACCGAACCCCTTTTCCAAAATTCTGCACTCTTTAAAATTAAAGTCAACAGTTTACGTTTTGTGAAATGTTGACAAAACTGCTTCAAAACTGCCGTAATGAGAAATCATTAATATATTTTGATTTGTTTAGCCTTTTTAACATTTCGTTTTGGTAAAGTAATGCAAATCACTATATAACTAAACATTTGCAAGAATGTTGCAAATGAGAGGTCTCAGTGTCATTATTGCAGAATAAACTGTTATTAATGTCATTGTGATTTATTGTTTAATTCACTGTTATATCCATGTTCTGATTACCATATTTTTTTGCTTTGGAGACTCCTAGCCAATCTGTTCTTTCTCTTCTTTCTTCTTTTCAGTACAACAATTCAGTGGTACATAAAACTAACAAAAATGGGCATCTTATAATACATACACATTTCATAGTTATATTTTGAGAGGCATTGTTAGACATTAGATGGACCGTAGCACACACACTTGTCACCACATGTAAAAGGAAACATCCTGAGGAAGCATAATTTACACATGTATGTTTGCACCAAATAATGGCCAACACACTCAACGCTAAGCCAATTTTATTTGTATTTATTTATAAAGTTTATTTCTATAGTACTCATCACAATACACATTGTTTCAAAGCAGCTTTACAGGATGTTAAAGGGGTCATATGATGCGATTTCAATTTTTCCTTTTCACAAGAGAAAATAATAGCTGAATTAATAAAAATGACCCCGTTCAAAAGTTTACATCCCCCATGATTCGTAATACTGTGTTGTTACCTGAATGATGTTTTTTTTTGTTTTTAGTGATAGTTGTTCATGAATCCCTTGTTTGTCCTGAACAGTTAAACTGCCTGCTGTTCTTCAGAAAAATCCTTCAGGTCCCACAAATTCTTTGGGTTTCCAGCATTTTTGTGTATTTGAACCCTTTCCTTCCGTGACTGTATGATTTTGAGATCCATCTTTTCACACTGAGGACAACTGAGGGACTGAAAAGATGGATCTCAAAATCATACAGTCATTGTTGGAAAGGGATCAAATACACAAAAATGCTGGAAAACTAAAGAATTTGAGGGACCTGAAAGATTTTTCTGAAGAACAGAGGGCAGAACAGAGTTTAACTGTTCAGGACAAACAAGGGACTCATGAACAACTATCACTAAACAAAAAACAAAGCTGTGGATCATTCAGGTAAAAACACAATATTAAGAATCAAGGGGAAGTAAACTTTTGACTATTATTTTCTCTTGTGGACTGTATGTAAACATCTTTTATTTGAAATATCTTATTCAGGTCAGTACTAAATAAACAATAACATGCATTTTGTATGATCTTATTTTGCTAAAATAATTAACATTTTGCAGATTCTGAAAAGGGGATGTAAACTTTTGACCTCAGTGAGTGTCATTGCAATTTTAAAAATATTACTGTTTTGTGTAGTTCTACGGAATGTAGTTTTAAAGGGGTCATCGGATGCCCATTTTCCACAAGTTGATATGATTCTTTAGGGTCTAGTAGATGAAGCTAGATCACGAATGATTCGCGCGAACTTAAATGCATTTAGGCAGATCGGGGGGATCGGCGCATTTCCTTCAAAAACGAAAGTAACGTTAATCCTCTGCGTCTTCAGCGGCTCAGATGTCAGAGAACTACGTCATTCTGACAGGAATCTCAGAACAGCCTGATGTGAGAAACGGGATTTTAAAATAGGGATTTAAAAAAAAAAACGGGGTGGATTTTTTATCATTATAGGGTGGATGGGTACACACACTTCCAACACACATTTATGTTCAAACAACAACAAAAGTGAATTTTGCATCCAATGACCCCTTTAAGAGGTTTTCAGGTGAGAATGTACTTGTTTATAGTTCAAATGTGCAGTTTGTTAATAAAGATAACGTCTATTTGAAAATTTGCTTCAACGTTTTCAGACATGTGAGCTCCAGGGCTGCCTTACCTCGGCCAGATCTTCTGTAATTTGCCGCTGGCTCTGATGCCTCTATAGTGGTTAAACATGAGATAGAATTCATTTTGGGTAAATCTAATGGGCAGTCTTTGGTCTCATTAATCTATTATTTGTTCCAGAGCAGGCAGTTTTGACAAAATCTCATCATGTTTATGTAAATTCAGTGCTGCCTGTAGCCTACTTTTGACTGAATTGCCTAGCAACTTTTATGATGTTTGTTGTTGTTTATGAAATGTTATTATTCAATAAATAATATTTTCTATAAATAATAGCATTTAATAATAGTGTTTAGTATTGAGAAACTGTGTATGTTCGTGATGGTGATTTTAGTTACATTGTTCTGCCACTAGATGGCTACAAGAGACTGTTTTTACGAGTCAGCAGTGAAGACTTTTTTATTGAAAAATTACGGAGCCCGGGAAGTCACCTGTAGGAGAAAAAAAAAACAATCCGTTGCGACGGTTTTGCAATCCGTCCCCTCAGTTTATGAACCGTACTCACGGATTCTTAAACTGTTCCCTCGGTTTAACAAAGCGTGCCCACGGATTAATAAAGCGTACCCACGAATTTCCAATCCGTGCGCTCAGATTTTGTAAACCGTACCTTCGGATTTTGAATCCGTACCCACAAATTCATAATCCGTGCGCACGCTTTCGCAATCCGTTCCCTCGGGCTTGTAAACTGTACTCACGGATTCATGCAGTAAGCTCC
>NW_015650779.1:888831-890101 GCF_001515625.1 Sinocyclocheilus rhinocerous
ATATGCATTTAGAAGAAGGTTTTATCCAAAACGACTTACAAAAGAGGAACAAATGACTCCAAAGTCAGTCACAATGGCAGGTTTATTATACAATAATAATCAAGTGCTAAGATTATCACAAATTAAACAAGATTTTGATGCACATCTTTCTTATTAAATCGTTGTATTCCACCTCGTACCGTTACAATTGATAGAGAATCACTTAAGACTATTTGCTGTAGGCCTATTTCACATAATAATATGCAATAAAACAATATACAATATGATTCGTTAACATGTAGGCTACCTAGGAGCTTACTGCATGAATCCGTGAGTACAGTTTACAAACCCGAGGGAACGGATTGCGAAAGCGTGCGCACGGATTATGAATTTGTGGGTACGGATTCAAAAATCTAAGGTACGGTTTACAAAATCTGAGCGCACGGATTGGAAATTCGTGGGTACGGTTTATTAATCCGTGGGCACGATTTGTTAAACCGAGGGAACAGTTTAAGAATCCGTGAGTACGGTTTATAAACTGAGGGGACGGATTGCAAAACCGTCGCCACGGATTGTTTTTTTTTCTCCTACAGGTGACTTCCCGGGCTCCGTAAAAAATAAACGCTGTTGTAAACGGAAATTATTTTAACTTTCAACAACAGCATGAAGCAGCCAACAAATGCACTGAGCAGCGCTGTCATTGGAAATCACCCTTAACATATGAAAGGATAGTAACGTTACGGCAAAATGACGCCTTCCTCAGCGGATATTCAAACAAATGTTTTATTGTGAATATGAGATTGATCTGAAGAATGAATGCTGTGTTAGATGCAAGTAATCACATTCACTCAGTCCATCTCTCTTATAATACTCTACTACACATAATACACTGCTTTTATTACAATAATACAATACGCTTTCAGAAAGCAACTCAACGTTCCTTCTTTACTAGTTCTAAAGTAACGTTTTTGAATTAGTAACGGAGGCTTGGGCTCAGCTGTTAAACTGTCAACTTTAGATTTGAATCCGTGGTGAAGAAGTAGTTCAGCACAAAAGAGGGCTTTTAAAGACACTCCGTTGTTGTTTTATGTATTTACACACTCGTGCCATCCAACTGTTGAATAAATGCAATATCACACTCTATCTACTCGTGCGATATTACTCATATATATAAAGTTCCATTATGCTTTATATCTTCTAGCAGAAAGATTTATGAATGTTAATGAATGTAGTAAAATATTGTGTGTGTGTGTGTGGGCATATATATATATATATATATACACACACACAC
>NW_015650779.1:890305-891174 GCF_001515625.1 Sinocyclocheilus rhinocerous
TGTGTGTGTGTGTGTGTGTGTGCATATATATATATATATATATATGCACACACACACACACACAATATTTTACTACATTCATTAACATTCATAAATCTTTCTGCTAGAAGATATAAAGCATAATGGAACTTTTCTATCCAACTTTAGCTATGGAACTACTGATGTGATTTGTTGAAGAGGCTTTCATGTCAGTTATTGTAGATTATTGCATTGTTGGAATGCTGGCCAACCCACAAACATAAGCAGAACTATCTGTTTTAACATATAAATTGCAGTCTGGCACATTTTGGAATGGAACAATGTACTAAACTAACCTTGCACAGCTAGAAGAATTAGCATTCACATATGTGAGTATGTTTTGGGCCTAAAACAGTTTGCTGAATTTAGCTGCCTCGTTGGATCCAGTGAGAGTGAGTGAAGGAGGAAGAATGCGCTCATCCTGTCCTCCTCCTCTCTGAAATGTAGGTGGATTAACTTGTGATAAAGTCATGTCATAGGCAACGATTCCCGGGACAGAGAAAAAGAAACAGATTATGTTTGACAGGAGGTGAGAGAACAGAAAGGGATCCTATGATTCTGTTGTTGCCACAAATGCAATTCTGACTTCTTTCTCACAATTCTGACTTTTATTCTCACAATTCTGACTTCTTTCTCACAATTCTGGCTTTATCTCACAATTCTTACTTTTTTCTCGCAATTCTGGCTTTTTTTCTCACAGTTCTGACTTTTTTCTCGCAATTCTGGCTTTTTTCTCACAGTTCTGACTTTTTTTTTCTCACAATTTTGACTTTTTTCTCACAATTCTGACTTTTTTTCCCTCACGGTTCTGACGTTTTTTTTCTCACAATTCTGACTTTTTTCTCACAATT
>NW_015650780.1:0-595 GCF_001515625.1 Sinocyclocheilus rhinocerous
TTTTTAAATGATGATTTTATTTATTAAGGGAAAAAAGCTGTCCAAGCCTAGCCTACTTGGCCCTACGTGAAAAATGTATTGCCCCCTCCTGTTAAATCATGAAAGAACTGATTAACCTCATTATTTTAGAAAGCTGAGTTAAATTTCCCTAGCCACACCCAGGCCTGATTACTGCCAGACCTGTTGAATCAAGAAATCACTTAAATAGAACCTGTCTGACAAAGTGAAGCATGCTTAAAGAGCAACACATCATGCCGCGATCTAAAGACATTCAAGAACAGATGAGAAACAAAATAGCTGACATGTATCAGCCTGGAAAGGGTTATGAAGCCATTTCTAAGGCTTTGGGACTCCAGCGAACCACGGTCAGAGAAATAGTTTATATCAGTCTGGAAAGGCTTATAAAGCCATTTCTAAGGCTTTGGGACTCCAGCGAACCACGGTTAGAGCCATTATCCACAAATGGAGGAAACTTAGAACAGTGGTGAACCTTCCCAGGAGTTGCCGGCCAACCAAAATTATTCCAAGAGCACAACGACGACTCATCCAAGAGGTCATAAAAGAAACCAGAACAACATCTAAAGAACTGCAGGCC
>NW_015650781.1:0-1922 GCF_001515625.1 Sinocyclocheilus rhinocerous
TAGTATTGGGAATGCTGTTTCATTAAACTTATCCGACTATTATTTACAACACGCTGTGTTTAAGTCAGTGATATGCTGTTGCTTAAAGCTATCTAGTGTATCGGTAACGTGCTTGATACTTTACGCGCAGTATGTAGATTCTAAAGGTTGTTATTAATGCTAACGTTTATCTGGATAAGGGCAACATGCCTGTTGCCTAAATTTCGAGTGCTGACCATATGCTGTACTGCATTAAATGGGCATGCTGCTCTTCTCAGCTGCTTATTAATAGGGGTGCGCCGATCCGATATTCAGTATCGGTATCGCTCTGATACTGGCATTTTCTGCTGGATTGGGGTATCGGTCAGATGAGACCGATCCAAATCCGATATAGTGCGTATACTATTCTGTGTTATTATTAAGCCCCACGAAAGCCACAAAAACATTATAAAGCACCATAAAGTTTTCGTGCACTATATTTCAAGTGTTCTGAAGCTTTTCCATAGTTTAATGTGGTTTATGCAATGGTTTTGCATAAAAGGAATGTATCTTGCTGGAGTTTCGTGCTGTTTCTAAATCATGTAAATTTCTACCGGATATCTGGTTAGATCACAAGACTGGAGTAGAGAGCACTATGAATTGTTTGTCATGAGCACAGTAACTGAAATTTAAAACTGTTAAAAGAAAAGGCTCAATAAACTAATGCACATATTTAATACACTACACATCAATATCAATTGAAATCACATAATATGACCCCTTTAAGCTATTGGTTGTTACTGCAAGTGCTGGTATCCGGGTAAACTTAAACCTGCAACCCAGGTGAAAAAGAAATATATTTAAATTGTGCTTTTTCAGACATACTTACTATATTTAAATTATACTATACTAAGTGCATATTAAATGTATTATTTTGAAACAACTTTAAGTATATTAAGTGTATTTCAAGATATGTTTAAGTTTGATTTTAATCTATTTGTAATATATTTAATATATTGAAATTGTGTTACATTGTAACCACTTTAAGTATATTTAGTGCAATTTAAGTGTATTTCTTAAAATACATTTAAAATGTCCTTTTAATACTTCATGAACTACAGTTAGAGTATATTTGAAGCATCGTTTTAATGTACTTCAAGTACATTTCAATTGTATTTCAGCTCATTGGAAATGCATTAGCATTACACTACTAGTATATTATAAAGCTGCTTTTTTCAGTATATACACACACGTACACACTTTGATATCTAGAAAACTTTAATGTATTATATATTGTTGTGTACATTACAAATATTCATAAAGTACACTAAAAAAAGAACAGCAGCATATATACTTTGGTGAAAAACAAAACAAAACATACTATTAAATGTATTAAAAATGCACTTGAAATACAAGTATGTTTATAGTATATTTGTATTACTACAAACATACTCAAGTACATTTTAATACATTATAAAAAAAAACATAAATAAAAAAAGACTGAAATGCTATGGCAGAGCTATCTTTTCCATTTGTAGAACATTTCAGTTATACCGGCCTTACTAAAAAGTACAGAATTTTACATCAATGAATAAATAAAAATTACAATGCAATTTTCTGAAGAAAAAAAAAACATAAAAAAGACTGCACACACACAAGCTATTCACTTATGCACTTTGTTTTTCAAAGACTGAAGATGATAAAGTTCAAGCAACAGAATAGGGAGGGATGGAGGGGGTTTTGGAGGTGGACAAGGAGATGGCGTAGGGATGGTGAGAGGCAAAAGTGCGGGGATGATGGCAGGATGTGGCGAAGGGATGGTGATGGGAGGATGACGATGATGCCCTGGCAGCTTAGATGGTGTTTGGCACATGGCACAGACCCAGAGCATCCCAGTGCTGACAACACACGGCGAACGGAAGGGAGCGAGGAGCCAAGATGTAGATGGTGTGGCTGCCAACATC
>NW_015650782.1:0-1008 GCF_001515625.1 Sinocyclocheilus rhinocerous
GTTGTGTTTACATTAATCTCGCGTCATAAAAGCATTCTGAGCTGAAATTACAGACTCTGAGTGTGCGGATAAAAACTAGATTAGAGCGCCATCTGCTGTTAAAATCTAAGCTCAGAATCCATTCCAGAGGATTCCACGAATCGATTCTGCATCGATTTATCGTCCCAGCCCTATTATGCACTCAATACTTGGTTGGGGCTCGTTTAGCACAAACTCCAACATCAGTGAGGAGTGAATGGAAGCGATCAGCCTGTTGAGGCACTATTGAGTCTTCAGCTCGGATCCACTGTTTCTCATCTTTCTCTTGAAAATATCCCATAGATTCCATATGGGCTTCAGTCAAGCACAGTAATATCATGGTCACTGTGGGTCACTGTGGGCAGGTGCTAAGTCTTGCTGGAAAAGGAAATCAGCATCTCCATAAAGCTTGTCAGCAGATGGAAGCATAAAGTGTTCGAAAATCTGTTGGTAGACGGATACATTGACTTTGGACTTGATAAAACAGAATGGAGCAACACCAGCAGAAGCACTGAGCAGCAGTCCAGTTGTTTTTCTCCGTAGCCCAAGTGAGATGCTTCTGACGTTGTCTCTGTTTCAGAAGTTTTCCTGAAGACGTCTGAGTGTGGTAACTCTCGATGCACTGACTCCAGCTTCAGTCCACTCCTTGTGAAGCTCTCCCAAGTGTTTGAATCAGCTTTGCTTGACAGTATTCTCAAGCTTGTGGTCATCCCTGTTGCTTTGCACCTTTTCCTACCCAATTTCTTCCTTCCAGTCAACTTTGCATTTAATATGCTTTGATACAGCACTCTGTGAACAGCCACCCATTTCAGTAATGACCTTCTGTGACTTACCCTCTTTGTGGAGGGTGTCAATGATTGTCTTCTGGACCGTTGCCAAGTCAGCAGTCTTCCTCATTATTGTGGTTTCAAAGAACAAGAGACCCAGAATTTATTCTGTAGGGACGGTCATTTAATGAAGCTCAAATGTAAATATTCTAATATTTTGAGA
>NW_015650783.1:0-903 GCF_001515625.1 Sinocyclocheilus rhinocerous
TTTGCGATTAACTTTCTCAGTTGGCTGCACGAGCACGTGTTTTTTTTTGTTTGTTTGTTTTTTTGCGCTACAACATGCTGTTAATCAATGCACGCTGATGAACTTTTATCGTAGTTTATAGTTATATGGAAACGAAAGTAGTTAACATTCAACCCGTTCTTTTTCATCAGTAGTATTATTTGTGATTTGAATTTTGTGAATGGGAGTTCCTCTTTTGACATGTTATAAGCCGGGCTTCGGATGCTTTCACTTTCGATTTCACGATCTTGTCAGGTTTTACAATAAAATATAATTGTCTATTTTGCTTACATCTATACACCTTTCACGTTTTAAGACTAAAAAAAAGATGGATTATTTTTAATTAAAATGCACAACAACACTAAAACAGTATTCAATGACAAACTAGCTTACAAAACGTTATTAACAAAAACGAATAAGATGAGGCATGGCCTACGCTGTATTAGGCTATATAACGACTAATACATTACAGAACGTTTAGCAAACACTGAGGAATCAAAAAAAAGAGAGAGAGAGAGCCTCCATAGCATAAGGTATGGAAGCCCGTGGAAGCCAGTTTCCGCCACTGAATAAAAAAATGAAAAAGGTAATTGCGACTTTTTATCTCACAATTCTGACTTTTTTTCACAGAATTGTGTGATATAAACTCGCAATTGCCAGTTATAAAGTCAGAATTGCGAGATATAAAGTCACAATTGCGAGATAAAAACTCACAATTCTAACTTTTTTTCTCGCAATTCTGATTTTTTTCTCAGAATTGTGAGATATAAACTCGCAATTGCTGATATGTTCTCAGAATTGCTAAAAGTTTATATCTAGCAGTTCTGACTTTATTTGCCACTACATTGGCTCAAGGTAGTACCCACATGGGTAATCTCTAGTGTA
>NW_015650784.1:0-683 GCF_001515625.1 Sinocyclocheilus rhinocerous
GCGTTTCAGAAAGGCGGGGCATAGAGGAGAAATAATAATGTACAGCATGTGGAAAATAATGTTTTTTTTTAACCTTCAACCGCATAAACACATTTCATTACACCAAATACACATTAATACAAATACACATTATACACAAAATAATGTTCTTTTTAGCAGCATCATATTACCCCTTTTAAAACAGGCCACGTACGGGCCACTTACACACTGCAGCTAAATTCGGTTGTCAGTTCACCTGTTACTCCTTTAATTGCATTCTGTACACACATAATTCACTAAAATACAGGAGTGGCAACCGCATTCGACAACAGCAATAACTCCCGAAAAATACAGGTAGTCCGCATTCGACAACAGCATTAACTCCCGAAAAATACAGGTAGTAACAACCACATTTACAGAAATTCTACGCAGTGTGTACAGAACCGAAATGAACAACTAACTAGTTGTTACGTATTTATCTGTATGAGATGCAAGAAAATAACAGTGAAAGAAGTCTTTACCTTAGCACATTTTGACACGGAACTAGTTGCGCTCACGAGCCCTGCGGTAGTGTCAGTGTTGCCAGATCTTCATAGAAAAAAAAAACAAGCACAAAAAACACTAAAACACCCAAATGCTTTCTGTTTTATAACACCAATAAAAAAAATCATATATCTCATATCTGCAACAGACCACTTTATTAA
>NW_015650785.1:0-2170 GCF_001515625.1 Sinocyclocheilus rhinocerous
TTGTAAAGAAACACTATACGCCTGCACACATATGGTCCTGTAGTACGCCATTGTTTTGTACTTGCACAAGCCTGAACACATAATACCCATGCGCATGACATCACTATTTTCACAGATACGTTTTATAGTTTATGATAACAGTGTGGCTGTATTGATAAACATGCACTTTGAAACCCGTTTTCAAAACATTTCCCATTTTTAGTTGACAATATAAATGTACCCTGAATATCCACATTGGTGGCCCAGACGAAGAGTGAGCAGAGTGAGTGTCCTTATGAAACTGTGCTGATGAACAAAACAGCACCATATTCAACCACTGTAAAGCTTGATTAATAAGAATATCTAGTTTGCTTGTACAGTGTGTCTTGTTCAGTTCTGTTTGGGTGCTTTTGACATTGGTTGAATTACTTTAACACTTACTTGCGGTGGGCATTGGGAATATATCGGTTGACCGCTGAGACCCTTCAAGTAGCCACAACAAAACCAATAACATTAATTCACCAGTGAGAGGCAGCAGTACCCTAATGTGTTGTTAATGTGCAACAAAATAACAGAAGAAGAAATAAGCAAGGTTAGGTTAGTTAGCATGCCTAACAAGCAACGTTTTGAATTTGTGCGAGGAATTTGCTGAAACTGGGAAGAAGGAGAGAGACTGCTTGCGTTTTTACCACTGGATAAAGACTGATTACTTCTACACAATAATAATAAGGTAAGTTTAAAAAAATAATTGTGTGTGAATGTATCTTTCTGTGTGCTGCTTCCTGACTCCTTGTCAGCATGTTAGCTAACAGGCACCAAAGATCTTTGCTATTCTGCTATTAGAACAAAGACTATAGAAATACAGAACTTGTGGTGTATTTTGGCGAATTTAAGACTTTTTTTTTTACTGTCTCAAATTGAAAACTTTGTAGCTATTAAAAATTAAATCACGGAAATTAAGATGTACAATTAAAGAACATGCTAAAAGTCGTCAAGATGAGCTCACAGTAGATTTTAAAGTCAATCTTTTTGTGCCACTGGACACCCATCTGCGACCTGTTTTACTTTGTGATTACCCCAGATACTTCTACAACTAACCCGCTTTGTAAGTCTCATAGTTACACTTTAAAGAAGCACATAATTTTGCTGGTATATTACTGAGATACTTCTATAAAGATTTATGTTGATCATATACCTAGTTCACCCTAAAATGAAAATTATGCCATTTAATCTGCCTCCTGTCATTCTATCCCATAAAAAAAGTGTTCATCTTCATGGCACGAATGAAGATCTTTAACCCAAAACTCTGACTCTTCAAAATGTTCATAAAGAAACCATACAATAAATCCATATTAATGGAGCGGTTTCATTACTTTTGGGCCAAACTGTTCTATGAATGGTAAGGAGCAGTTTTAGTTATATTTGCACTTGAAATTGGTTAGGTATGGTCTGATTGCAAACCATTATTGATCTGGAATTATTAGCTGAACACGCTGAACCGTGCTGTAGAATGCCTTAGTGATGTTGATGTTTAGGATCGGTCATTTGTCTTTTGACTAGCCATTAGTTTCTCTGTAGCTGGCCAAGCGTGCTATTTGAGCTAAGTAAACAAGTTAATAGTAAAATTAAAATAAATATTTCATCCTTCATTACATGAGTGCTATTTACATCTGGTACCGTATCTTTACTCTTGCATTACTAAGGCAACGACTGACACATTTGTATTGCTTTCCAAAGAGCTCTGTTAACAGCCCAACAGTGAAAAAATAAACCATAATTATTGGCTTGGGCCGGATCGGAACAGAATGGAATGGTTAAGCAACGAGAACGGTTTGGCCGTACAGTGGAAAGGTGGCTCAAGTCTTCTGAAGATACATGATCGCTATATGATCAGCTGTACAAAGTTCTGGGTGAATAGACATTTAGGCCCTGTTTACACTTGGAATTAAGATGCATTTTGGTCGATCGGATCACAAGTGGACAACGCTAAGTACAAGTGTAAACAGGGTGTGAAACGTTTTGAGCTTTTTTTCGCTAAGTACAAGTGTAAACAGGGTGTGAAACGTTTTGAGCTTCTTTTTTTTTCCCGGATAACATGGAAAGAAACAACAGCTTTAAGTACAAGCAGATGTAATATTAGTGCGCAATAACTTTAGCCCTCCCGCTCGTGTTTTGACGCTGACAGAGGGAT
>NW_015650786.1:0-354 GCF_001515625.1 Sinocyclocheilus rhinocerous
AAAGACCATCGACTCTACCGTGCGACTCCACCGTGCAGGGACACCTGCAAGGGACATAAGTATTGCTTTTGATTCGTTCTCTTTTCTACACCTTGCTTCAGTTCTGTTTCAGTTTTTATGACCAACCCTTACTATGTATTTCCATATCCCTACTATTACTACCACTCGCAAACCACGCATCACACACTATAGGCAGTGCAATCCTAACAACCTGCGCACTTTGCCTATGTCTGCTAATACACTACTTTATTTTTCTGTTGGTCTCTGGAATTGTCAGTCTGCAGTAAACAAAGCAGATTTCATTACATCTATTTCTAGTCATTCAAGACTAAACCTCATGGCCCTGACAGAGAC
>NW_015650786.1:377-975 GCF_001515625.1 Sinocyclocheilus rhinocerous
TCATGGCCCTGTCAGAGATGTGGATCAAACCAGAGGACACTGCTACTCCTGCAGCACTCTCCAATAATTTTTCATTTTCCCACACTCCCCGTCTGACTGGAAGAGGTGGAGGTACTGGTCTGCTTATCTCGAATGATTGGAAATGTATTCCTTTACCTTCTCTGGGCATGAACAGCTCATTTGAATCACATCCAGTCACTATTACCCACCCTTTTAAAATCCATTTTGTAGTTGTTTATCGACCCCCAGGACCACAAGGTAACTTCTTGGATGAATTAGATGTGCTGCTCTCAACCTTTCCTGAGGATGGTACTCCCCTAGTTATGCTTGGAGACTTCAACATCCACCTAGATAAACATCAGCCTGCAGACTTCCACACTCTGCTTGCCTCTTTTGATCTCAAGCGAGTGTTAACTACGGCTACTCACAAATCAGGCAACCAACTGGACCTTATTTACACACGACACTGCTCCACTGATCATGTACTGGTTACTCCACTGCACACCTCAGATCACTTCCTCCTCACTCCTAACCTCAACATGGTTCCTTGTTGGACACAACACATACCCCTCCACATGTCATTTTTCGACGTAACCTA
>NW_015650787.1:0-187 GCF_001515625.1 Sinocyclocheilus rhinocerous
ATTTTACAGAACAGTAAAATTACAATACTAACATTTATGAATGTTTTTATGAGTTCTTGCTTTTTCTCAACTTTTATTTTGGCGGAAACGCGCAGGAAGACCTCAATGCTTATTTTTGTTGACGACAGATTTATAAATGAGTCTCATTACGAATACGTCGTACGTATCGCATTGTCACATGCCTTGT
>NW_015650787.1:714-1387 GCF_001515625.1 Sinocyclocheilus rhinocerous
GAGCTTTTTTTTTTTTTTTTTACTATTTTCGGCCGAATAATTTCGGTTGCCGAACATTCGGTGCATCCCTATCTGTGAGCACAAGGTCTTGGAGACAATGGTAGCTCACGTTCCACTGGGGTGTAGAGATGATGGCTCATTTTCAGCATGGCTTCACAGAGTAGAAGCTCATTATTTTGTGCTTGAAAGAATCTCACAGATGGAGACTCATTCTCAGGTTTAATGTGGATGTACTAAAGGACGAGTCTTGTTCAAGATTCCCATGGGAGAATTTTCATGGGTGAGTGGGAGTTTTTGAGAACAAGCTACATTCTACTATTATGTGGAATGCGACCCAATGTGTGCCAATTAGACCATAATCTACCCGTATGCGGGGGAGACTATTATTAATGGAGACATTAAAGTGGCAAAGGGCCAATGAAGGAACTTGGGGCTTAACAAATGAACAACTGAGGGTGACAACACCACTGATAACTAGTGTGAATATATCTCTGATAATGTACGTTGAAAGTGAGATTCTCTTTACTGATGAGCCACTTGCCGTTGTTTGTTTTATTCTTGACCACATTTCAAATAAATGATTACTCTGCAATCATTCCAGTTCTCTTATGCCCATAAACAGGTTTTCAAGACTTAAAATGGTGCTGACAAATTTGAAAGAACTGTAATTTCA
>NW_015650788.1:0-1248 GCF_001515625.1 Sinocyclocheilus rhinocerous
CCTGAATCGTGGGGCTGACACTGGTGCAAAGCTCTTATCACTCTGCCGTGTTCTTGGCAAACTGCATGGTGCAGGTACAGGTCACATAGTGGTGACAGGTGGAGAAGACTGTGCTACAGGCTGTCGCCGCTCCATTTGGATCTGTAGCGGCTGCATTTGTCGTTTCAGCTGAGAAAGTTCTTGTCAATACTGGTCTGTAGCCTGTTGAAACGTGTCCCTTTCTTGCTGCATCGTCTGCAGGGTCTGTAGGAGATTGTCATGGGCAAGGCGTAGATCCCTATTCTCAGGCTGGAGGATGCTGGTTTCAGAGCCCCATGGTTCATCATCAGACCACTGTTGAGGGCTATCAGGCTCTTTGCGCAGTAGCTGTGGTGGAGTGATACCAACTGCACCGTCCTCTGGTTCTGGGCTGGGAGGCACTGCAGGATGAAACTGAGAATGTGGTGACATGGGTTCAGGAAACAGCCTTGGGAGAGTGAAGCCGCTGAGGTTATAATCCTCATATCGCACAGGGAGGGCTGTCTTCCTCCTGACACGCACGACCGGCTCATCCTCTTCATGCTGTGACATCTTTTCCATAGTAAATTTGGGGCTTCGGCTCGAAGGACCATGTAAAAATGAATGGCTACTGGTAGCTCTTCTTCCTGGTTTTTAATTTGCCAGTTGATAACAAACCCACTACGGAGCGTCCGGTTAGAGACTTTACCACAGATGATCAGGTATGCGGGAATAACCCATTTATTGTCACCACAAACAAAGCAAGTCCAAACATCGCGAGGCAGACAACGACATTCTGTGATCAAATAAATCAACTTGTTAACACGATCCACAGCGTCACCCAGTGCATTTAGTTATAACTGACTTTCAGTTTGCGTGCTTATGATTTATTATGGATTCCCTGCATTTACGGCCAGCAAAGCAACAAGTAGTAAAATTTGAATAGTGTTTTTATTTTTTGAATAATAATTACAGATCGAATATTCAACTATTGTGCACACCCCTAATAAGAACACAACAGTATTCGAGTCTGCCACTTTTTTACATCAGGAAAAGTGACCAAAGCTATTTTTTAATGAAAAGAAGCAGCCTAGGCAGAGATATGAAGTAGAGGAGATTATTACAATTTTCATTTTGGGAAATTCAATAATAATATTAAAAACTTTAATTATTTACTACAGTAAACCTTTAAAAATGTGTATATCATGTATACAGTCATGGCCAAAAGTTTTGGCAGTGACATAAATTTTG
>NW_015650789.1:0-512 GCF_001515625.1 Sinocyclocheilus rhinocerous
GCGCACGTTCTCATGAATGCCCGGCCAGAAAAATCGGGTCATTAGCCGATTCAGTGCCGCTGCTTGCCCCAAATGTCCGGCCATCGGATTACAGTGAGCCGCCTGGAAAAGCATTTCCCGACGGCTTTTTGGTACTAACAATTGGGTTGTATCCTGTTTTGACTGAGTGTCTTGGGTCACTCGATACAACCGGTCTTTTAAAATAGCGAAATACGGATAGGAGAGCGGTCGAGCGGGTTGGAGAAGCTGTCCGTCAATGGAACGGACCTGTTCGAAAGCATTTTTGAGCGACTCATCCTGGGACTGCTCCAGGGGAAAATCATCGCACTTCGCGAGGGTACCCCTCTCAACCGCGCTCCGTTCCCCTGGCTCAGTCCCCCTTGGTCCCAGCTCCCTCTCAACAGCGCTCCGTTCCCCTGTCTCAGTCCCCCTTGGTCCCGGCTCAGCCGGCTCAGCCTGCGCGACCACCCCCGTCTGCCGCGCTCTTTCCTCCCAAGAGACACCCGCACATA
>NW_015650790.1:0-536 GCF_001515625.1 Sinocyclocheilus rhinocerous
GGGGTCTACACATCCCAATTGATCCATTAGAGATGAGAAGGACATTGACGTAGGAGTTGATGACTTGGGTTGTGAGCGGTCTAAATTTGGGTTGACTGTGCAATTAAGATCCCCACCTAAAATAAGGCGGTGAGTGTCCAAATTTGGAAGGTGGGAGAAGTGTGTGGTCATAAAAGCAGGGTTATCATAATTAGGGGCATACACGCTAGCTAATATGACAGGTGTTTGGTACAGAATTCCAGATACTATTATGTAGCGCTTATCAGGATCAGAAAATACATTGTATGGGACAAACTTTATCCGTTTGTGTATTACGATAGCAGTGCCTCTAGATTTACTATTAAAATTTGAATGAAAAACTTGACCAATCCATGGCTTGCGTAGTCTAACCTGGTCACTAACTCTGAGATGAGTCTCCTGTAGATCTAACCTGGTAATTCTGAGATGAGTCTCCTGTAGAAAACCAATATCAGTAGACAGGCTCTTTAAGTGCGAAAACGTCTCAGGTTACTTATGTAACCATGGTTCCCTGAGTA
>NW_015650791.1:0-2469 GCF_001515625.1 Sinocyclocheilus rhinocerous
TATGTTTACACAACTCCGATATGAACAATATAAAGATTAATAAACTTATTACTTACACTTGCACAATTACATTTGCAGAAAGCACAAACTTTGTGGTCAAAATGAGCCTAAAATGCAAAATAATAAGCCTGATTAGGGATAGAAAAGATCAATTTCCAAAAGCATAAGTTGTAATTACTGTACTCACAGTTTGTGAAAATGTTAAATACAGTTAGAAAATATTAAATATATTTGTTAAATACAGTTTTAGTTATCAAATGTTCTCATTTCTAATGTGTTTTTGCAAAGCCATAATTTATAATTATAACACTGTTTTGATATGTTTGCTATATATTTATATTTTTCATAGTGGGATTGTTTTTTAACTCGTGGATAACCACAAGTGAGATTTCAGTGATATTTTACCACTGAACTAGGAAATGTCCCTGGTTTTCATTTCTGAAATCCGGTCACCTTACTGTAAACATATATATGTTTCCGCTGTAAAGCTGGGCATTTTAACATTGCTATGGGCTTGTCTCGAGCGGCCAGTCGATGAATTGCAGTTTAAGTCACTTGCGTGTTGGTTTCAAGAGAGAGAGCGAGAGGTTGCTGCTTGACTCTCTCTCTCACACACACACACTCTCTCTCACTCACACACACACACACACACACACTGACACACTACACGCACTCACACTCTCTCACTCACACACACACACACACACACTCACACACTGACACACACACACTCACACACTGACACACACACACACACACACACACTCTCTCTCTCTCACACACACACACTCTCTCTCACACACACACACTGACACACACACACACACAGCACTATCTCTCTCTCGCTCACACACACACACTCTCTCTCTCTCTCTCACACACACACTGACACACACACACACAGCACTATCTCTCACCATCTTTCTGATGACCATCAACTGCCGCTCATCAGCTCATCAATCAGCCCTGTATTAAAGCATTAATGCTGAGTTTTATTATTTTTGTGAGTTGTACTCTATTCACACATTGGATTATTTTATTTGTTACAGTTTTTGACTTCTGAAAAGTGTAAAGGTAACAAACTGTATTTGACTGTTCTGATTTACAGCAGTGAATAAATGCCTTTAAAAGATAATAAGGTATTACTGTTTATTGCTGATTTTAAAGCTTACTGAACTTTAAATGATTTGAATATCTACAGTTCTACATATAAATACACAACATAAGATTGGCCCCTCTGTATTAATTGTGGCCCCTCTTGTGCCCCCAGCTGAAAAAATCCTAGAATCGCCCCTGTGTCCATATTATAATATAGTGTTTATTGATTTATTCATCAGTCGATTGTGTTTTAAATGACTGTTTTAATGCTGTTTACTGACTGAATTGTGCAGAGAATATTTAGAGATACATTGTCATTTATTTCATTCATTTGTTTTACAGACCAGGACTAAAGCACTTGTCAGTTGATGCCATTGACTGCCTGGCAATCAAAATAATGGAAGTTCAAAGAAGATAAACTTCCTCCAGTGCTTCATTCTTTAATTGGCTAAAGCAGTGAAATTCAGTAAATGTTGGAGGTGCTTCCTCACACGTGTCCTGCTACCTCTCTTATCCAGTGTGTATCAGCCATCCTCTGGCTGAGATGTTGATCTCTTCATTCTCTGTTATATGAAATATACACTCATTTCTTTCTTTGATCTGAGAAGAATCTAATAGATGTAAGAGTCTTATTCTGCGTCTGTTTCATTAGATGTACTGAAACAAGCTCTCAATAGCTTTGTAGGGATTTCTATATACATAACAGACACTGATATGCATGGAATCAACCAGCATGAGGTATACCAATCACCCCCAGCACATGACTCCAATATTCTGGGTCGACTTCCTGCCAGTCATGTCGTCATCTACTCAGAGGAGTGATTAAAGATTGATCCAATCAAGAGACAACAAAGCTTTCTTTGTATCAAGGACTGAAAAGGTTCGTTCACAACATATAGAAACCACGATGTCTTGTGACCACCAATGAGTGAAACTATTATATCCAGCAGGAAAAGGATGAGTAAATTAACTGGTGCCCTCGGGCCTGCAAGCACGGGATATACAGCATGACGCCACATGACTTTTGACCATTTGTTTCCTGCATGACTGAAACCCTTATGTTTCTTGTGTCACAGACAAAGAAACAGAACGTACACAGACTATTCATAAGACAATCATTTAAAATCATTGAAAGTATCAGGGCAACTATATTCACAAATAATATGTTTTATGTCTTAAATATGTGTGATGTGTTATTGAAACCATGATATTGTAATATTTGGCTAATAACTCGTTTTAGCAGACAAAGCATTTAATATGCGTGTAAGATATGTGAAGTTTAGTATCGGGTGAGAGCTTGTCTTATTCGCCGAACATTGGTATTAGTGAAAATTTTATATTATGTATCATTCTCTGGTGATAAGACTTTTA
>NW_015650791.1:2567-2698 GCF_001515625.1 Sinocyclocheilus rhinocerous
ACAGCATCTGATGGGACAACGACCTGTGGGCTGGACAAAAGTCAGCCTGCTTAAAATTGGACACAAAGCTCTCACACACGCTCGCTTTTTCTCGCTCAAGACCTCTGGCTTTCCTTTTGGTAACAGCGCTA
>NW_015650792.1:0-656 GCF_001515625.1 Sinocyclocheilus rhinocerous
TAAAATAAACGGTAAATTCATATCTACACTGTAAAAAACTTCCTGCAGAAATTACAGTAACTAACTGACAACAGTTCGCAGTAAAAAAAAGAGATGTAAATCAACTGTAGAGAACTGTAAATTTAAAAAAAACAATAAAAGAAAACAATAAAACACATTTATTTATTTATTTATTTGTGTATTTATTTATTTTTAATTTTGTTAAAAAATTCCATCACCGTAGCGCCATTTTGGAGAATATCCGCTGAACGCAAGCAGCGTACGTTATTCTGTGTCAGCCGCGCTGCACGGATGTGCTGTTTTCATTCAGATCAAAGTGTAAATACACGTAGAAAACGTATCCTTGTGTCGCGGCTGACACAGAATAGCGTACGCTGCTTGCGTTCAACGAATATTCAACAAAATGGCGCTACGGTGATGCGGAGAGACACAGTGGAGACGAATTGTTGAATAAAGTCGTTATTTTTGTTTTCTTCGCGTACAAAAAGTATTCATCGCTTCATAACGTTACGGTTGAACCACTGATGGCAGATAGACTATTCTGATGATGTCTTTCAAACTACAGCTTAACTTAGTGAAAACACCTCTTTCCATGGCACTTAAAAGGTTAGTAGTAGTGATACCCGACGGCATATGTCAAAAATGATTGATGGCTT
>NW_015650793.1:0-480 GCF_001515625.1 Sinocyclocheilus rhinocerous
TATGAACATGGATTAACACGAAAATGTAGTAATTACACCATAAATTATTATTATTAAAGTCTACTGTGTTTCACAGTCAACACCTATGGCTTTTTGGCTAGGTTTAAAGGAAAAGAGCACTTTTAGATAAACAAGGCAATAATAGATGGCACTCGTGGAGGTAGGAAAGCAAAGTTCTTTATGAACCGCAGGATTGCTTGTAATAAAGATTTCAATGCAAAAGGAAAGGCAGTAAAGCTGACTATTTCTGTCAGTGGTAAGTTTGTGATAACGTAAGAAAAGTAGTTAAAATGTTTTGCCACTTGCTTGAGCAACTTAATATATAAATCTAGAAGTAAATGCAAAAGTAAAAAGCATTCAACAATTTATGAAAGATTGTACTACTGTACTGTGTAAAAAGAGACTTACAATGCTGAAAAATCATTTTCAGTAACAACGTTTGGATTTGAAATCAATATAATGGATAAATGTTGTGTTTGT
>NW_015650793.1:597-2047 GCF_001515625.1 Sinocyclocheilus rhinocerous
CAGTCCGTGCTGCTTCCCCTCTCACAAGAGTCACCTAAGAGGAGAATTCCCCCCATTTTTAAAAATGAAATACAGGCCCTGAATAAATGTCTAAAATCCTGATTGGAGTATCACTATAAATAGATATAAATGATAAAAAGAAGGCTTTAAAAAGATCGGTATCGGCAGATACTGCTTTCCGTGATCGGCGATCGGTGATCGGCCTCAAAAATCGTGATCGGAGCACCCCTAATGAATACTGAATTTATGTTTAATATTCTATTAATTAGATATATATTTACTTCATAGACATCCTTAATCTGATATCTCCATTCTTCTCTTTGTATGTTCTATTGTCTGTTTCTTTGTCTAGACACAAACACTGTACACAAACCGTGTGGTATCGGTTTGTGGTAACAAAGTATTTTAACGAGAACGAGTACATGTGCAGAATATGATACTGAGGTTATGTTTACACGACAATGGTGTAGTAAAAAACTGAAAAGTTTTTCCCTTGCGTTTTTAAAAAGTTTCACGTATACACGACAGCGTTTTCAAAATGGATTCGCGTTTACACATATCCGCGAAAACGGCCAAAAACGCTGTATTACGTATACCAGGCCAGTAGTGGGCGCTGTCACCTTGTTAGTAACCAGTACCTGTAGGGAAGTGAGGATTATATGATGTATATGATGCGTCTCCGCTGTTGGTTGAAGAAGCATTAGCAAACTCTTGAGCAGCAACAACAGTACCATATACTCCGACATTGTTGTGTATGTTTGTTCGTGCTTGCCTTTAAAATCGACACGTACTGCGCATGTCTACATACCTTACATACCTAACACGTACTACGCTCGCGCATGACGTCACTATTTTCAAAGATTCCCGTATTGGGCGTTTACACGGAAACAATAACTGTGCCGTTTTCAAAAACTTGCACTTTGAAACCCGTTTTTAAAAATATGCGTTTTCAGTCCCCAAAATGCCATTGTCGTGTAAACGAACAGTCAAAACGCATAAAAAGTTTCCTGTTTTTGGCTGAAACCGTTGTTGTGTAAACGGCCCGATACCAGTAATTGGTATCAATGGATCCCTCACACAAGTGTAAAATGTAAGTTATGCGCTGAGAAGGGGAAAAAAGTACCACACTTATGTCATATTTAATTTTTAAAAACTGTTACATTTTGTGAAAATTAAATTTTGCTTTTTGTGAAAACTCAATTTCACTTTCTTTGACAGCACAAAGTCTATCTCACCTGGAAGATAATATTGGCTCTTACATCCATTGACCACTTGTCAGCTGCTTTGTAATAACAGGAATACACAAAAGCAAGCAAGCCATATGAAATCACAAAACCAAACATGAGAGCATAACTAAATTTGGCATAGGCTAAAAATTGTTAATGCAGGAAATACCTTGATATCAGGAATACTGGAAATATTCCATCCCCATGATGACATCATGTTTAGG
>NW_015650794.1:0-103 GCF_001515625.1 Sinocyclocheilus rhinocerous
TGTATATGTATGTATGTATATGTATGTATATATATGTATGTATGTGTATATGTATGTGTATATGTATGTATATATGTATGTATATATGTATGTATATATGTAT
>NW_015650794.1:403-520 GCF_001515625.1 Sinocyclocheilus rhinocerous
TATACACACATATATATACACATATATATACACACACACATATACATATGTGTGTATATATATGTGTGTATATGTATATATATGTATATATGTATATATGTATGTATATGTATGTAT
>NW_015650795.1:0-149 GCF_001515625.1 Sinocyclocheilus rhinocerous
ATAGCCGTGACAGGACGGGCAGAGAGTTCACAGACGACCTCCATAGCCGTGACAGGGGAGGCAAAGAGTTCACAAATGGCCTCCATAGCCGTGACAGGATGGGCAGAGGGTTCACAGACGGCCTCCATAGCCGTGACAGGACAGGCAAA
>NW_015650795.1:1109-2686 GCF_001515625.1 Sinocyclocheilus rhinocerous
TGGGTCTACGATCGGCGAACAGAATCAACAGGGCGAGATTAGAGGGATAAATCCAGGTACAAGGCAAAGGTCCAGGCAGGGGCAAACAGTATCCGAATAGGGCAAGACGAGAGGGGGAATCCGAGACACACAGGCAAAGATCAGGACACGAGAAAACAGACAAGGCAAGACTAAGATAAGGCTATGAAAAACTAGACAGGCTCCGTAGAGTAGCTATCGCTATGAGAGTGATAAACGCTATACAATACTCGGCAGTTTGAAAGGGATCAGAGTGAGTGTTATATAGTGAATGTGTGATCGGTTACAGCTGTGTGCAATCAGTGCTGTGTGCAATCAGTGCAATGGATGATGGGATATGTAGTCCGGGATGGCATGCAGCAGTTTGTGTAGTGCGAGAGTCAATGTAATGGAAGGGTGACCTCTGGTGGTGAGTGAATTGAAGTTCATAGACCGGATTCTTGACACTAGGTCTGTACATCATTAACGGTGGATTATATGATAACAGATCCTTCATCTCTCAGAGCATTCACTGTCAGAGAAATAACCCTACTGTCCGATCACAGCCAGAAGAACAGGAACTAACGGTTCAGTAAACTGTCCTGCGTCAGACAACCACACAGATGGGCTGAAAACAGCACAGAGAACCAGAATAAGCACCCAAAATATACAACTGCTCTTAGATGACCTTCTGCATATCACTTTCACTCACACTAAAGAAGACGTCAATCTAGTTGTGAAAGATAGAAATAACATATTTGAGAAAAAATAAACTGGACAAAAGAATGACAAAATTGGTTTGATCAAGACTGTCTAGCAATTTGCAAACAGCTCAAAAGTTTGTCAAAGCAGAAACACAGAGATCCAAATAAAACAGAGATTCACCTTCTTTACTGTCAAACACTAAAACAATACAAACACACTCAGAACCAAAAAACACAATATACCCAAAAACAACTGAGAATAATAATCGAGAAGTCAGTCAATGCAAACCAATTTTGGGACAACTGGAAAAACCAGAAAAAAACTGAACATGAATAACTGGCTATTTAACATGGAGAATATGGGAGATCCATTTCCAAACGCTATTTAATAAAGTAGAAACAGACACAAACTGTAAAAGAAAAGCAAATAAGCCAACAATTGGAAACACTAGAACTGGCAATTAAAGATAATCAAAATCCATTAGACTTCCCCATTAAGAAAACTAAAACCATAAAAAGAAAAGGGCAATTAAATTCTGTCAGCATTTCACACTCAGTGACCTCGACTCACAGCATCATAAAGCCCCGAGCAGAACCGATCCAGACCTGCAGTCCTGATG
Source organism: Sinocyclocheilus rhinocerous (assembly GCF_001515625.1). Lineage (NCBI taxonomy): Eukaryota > Metazoa > Chordata > Actinopteri > Cypriniformes > Cyprinidae > Sinocyclocheilus > Sinocyclocheilus rhinocerous. Next base: position 2,431 of record NW_015650795.1, read on the forward strand.
ATCCACTGATGCTCTGACCAGAACAATACTGACAAACACATCACAGCACAAAAGAAACACAATCACATCAATCCCTGGGAAACTCTAACACAACTACAAAGTAAAACACAATGCTATCTGGCTCTAAAAAGAGTAGACTATGGCAGACTCTCTGTAGTGTACACAGTGACAGCAGACAAACTGAGAGGCACCTCGAGCAGGAACAGACTCATGTCAAGTCAAGTCAAGTCACGTTTATTTATATAGCGCTTTTAAC
>NW_015650796.1:0-117 GCF_001515625.1 Sinocyclocheilus rhinocerous
TCTGGAAGGCCTCCTCCGCTGCTGGTGTCCACTGTACCTTCTCCGCCTGCCCCTTCCGGGTCAAGTCTGTCAGGGAGGCGGCTAAAGAGGAGAAGTTGGGGATGAAGCAGCGATAAT
>NW_015650796.1:236-480 GCF_001515625.1 Sinocyclocheilus rhinocerous
GTGGCATTTGCGAGGGTTGGCGGTGAGTCCAGCCCTCCGGAGCTCCGAGAGCACCCTCCGTAACCGGTCCAGGTGGTCTTCCCATGCCTCGGATGCCTCGGAGTGGTCGTCCAGATAGGCCGCGGCGTAGGCCTGATGGGGCCGCAACAGGATGTCCATCATCCGCATCATCCGGGCGGGTGCCCCGTGGAGGCCAAAAGGAAGGGTCCGGTACTGCCAGTGGCCACTAGGGGTAGAGAAAGCA
>NW_015650796.1:1861-2042 GCF_001515625.1 Sinocyclocheilus rhinocerous
TCCTTCTTCGGCGGCCCCCTCCTGGGCTGGCAGGCTGCATAGCCGTGGCCAGCAGGCGGTCAAACCCTGGCCAGTCTCTCCCGATCAGCACGGGGTCGGGAAGATCCTTCATGACCGCGACTTCCACCAGCCAGGAGCCGGGAGCGGCCGAAATGGTCACCCTGCGAGCGGGAACTTGTCG
>NW_015650797.1:0-1120 GCF_001515625.1 Sinocyclocheilus rhinocerous
ATTCAACATTACAGTATAATTGAGAGCTAGCAATTTTAACATTTAGCCTATTAGACTCTAAAAAAAATAACTTCTAATATAAGTGAACTTAAAACAATTTTCACATAAACCCATTATAATAGGGGGAGACTGGGTATGGTTGTAACACTTTTTGTTTCAGCATCTGTAACTCGCTGAATGTTTGAGCTAGAGTGCTCAAACTTTTATACAAAACACCCACATTTGTTCACTACAAAAGACACCTCTGCAAGAATATCACAGCCCTTCTAAGTTGATGTCAAATACATGGAGTGCCTTTGTTACAATCTACCCCACTACCGGGGTATGTTGTAACACAGGGGTGAGTTGTAACAGTCAGACAAAAGAAGCAAACACAGCAGCCACCTCATAAAGTTTGCTTCAAAAACAGGTTTATTGAAACAATCTAAACGGACAATACAAAACAATGTTGCACTTTCTACAAATGACCACAGCTCAGATCCACTTTCTGTTGATGCAGAAGTGTGTATGCGCGTGTGTGTGTGTAAATTAGACTACTAGAAGAAACTTCTAAGAATTTATGCTTACTGAACACTCAACTCCAGTGTACCGAGTTGTAGGGTATCAGACCCGATTCAGACAATTTAAGATTTGATCAAGAACATGGTTGAAACACGAGGAGCTGAATTCCACAGAAAGGCCCAAGACACAGGATGTCTTAAATCAGATCGTAGTGCCAGCCAGTCTGAAGCAAGCCTAACCAACCAACTTTCACAGAACAGCTTTCAACATTAACACAAAAGAACACACTGATCATAACATCTCAGGAAGGAGAATGTCAATTTTGGGGCAAGTAAGATTAATGGTCAAAGAGATGCACAGTATGACCATCACATGTAAACCAGTGATAGTAATCACGATCACAAGCTCTGTGGATTGACTTTCCCCCCACCTAGAAGACAAAGAACAGACTGAGATTCCTTATGAGATGTCCTTATGTTCACAGAATTGCACAGAAACTGTTTTTTACAGATGTAGATGCACCAAAATGAACTCAAAAAATGTCTTTTTAATAACTATTGAATAGCTTAAGGGGTCCTATTCATGTTTAGTATGTGTGTGTTTGAATCTTCTTGCTTGA
>NW_015650798.1:0-467 GCF_001515625.1 Sinocyclocheilus rhinocerous
GAGCTCATGGAAATGCGTGCGTTCAAGGAGCCATCTTGAAAATCCGAGCCGCGCAATGAGTAACACTGCTGTAGGTTGGTTTTTGGCGGGTGTGCTTGTGCTGCCGCGGTCTTGTTCATTTCGTAGGGCGCAACATCTCTCTCACTCGGCAGCATGCCTCTGTTTGAGGTGCTGCAGTAAATTGGTCGTACTGCTACATTTGCTAGCAGCAACAGACCTCAAACACACTTTGCAGCGGGGTGTTGTTTGTTCTGTGTCTGACGCCGCAAAACCGAACCAATTCCAAATTACGGATGACATTGTGCCTTTCTTGGGAACGAGTTCTTCCCTGCCCGCTGCCATGTTGTTTGTGTATCTCTATTCTCTATGGCAAACACGCGAGGGGAGGGCTGAGCCCATTCGGAACCACGGGAGCCCAGAGCAGAGCGTCGGCGGATGTTAAAGAGAAAACCGATTTTCATTCAAAC
>NW_015650799.1:0-638 GCF_001515625.1 Sinocyclocheilus rhinocerous
CTCTCGTTTGAGAGCTGGGTGTTTGCCCCCCCTCAGCTAGAGATTGGGATGCACCAGTCCATCTATGAGCTGTTCTTTCAGAGTGCCACGAGAGCCCCCTTAGAACGGTATCCTAAAATCCATGTTATGGTAAGTGTGCACGTGAAGGCTTTGCGCACTTTCTAAAATCCACATTGTGGTAAGTTCGCTCGCTCGGTATTTCTAAAATCCACATTGTGGTAAGTTCGCACGCTAGTTCTTTGCGTTCTTTTCTAAAATCCTATATGGTGAGGGCTTCGCGCGGTTACTTCGTGCCCTTTCTTGAGCTGGTTAGAGCCCTGTTCACCTTGGGCGCCACTCCACCTAGGTATCCTAGGATACCTACTTTAACAGGGTGTTGCCACTAGGGGTCTGTTGAGACAGTTCCTTCAGAGCTTATGCAAGAGTAAGCAGTAGCCCCTGTGTGACAGGCCAAGACTTAGTATGATACTAGGCTCTTGGTCGTATCCCCTTAAAGGAATCCATTATGATTCCAAACCTTGTGCTCTACCCCAGGCCCAGGAATCTGGCCCTAACAGGTAAGTTTGGGTATGTAGCCTTGGCCTTTGGCTGTGGGGGATAAAGTCACGGACAGCCGTCGGACGTCCCAGGGGCAACTC
>NW_015650800.1:0-466 GCF_001515625.1 Sinocyclocheilus rhinocerous
GTAACCAAAAATATTCAGAAGGCGAAACCGGCGCATCGAGAAGAATGCCCCTCTCTTTCATCCCGATATCTGCCAGGTTCACCCACAGATGTCTCTCAATACCTACTATAGCTGCCATGCTTAGTAGCACATAGAGTGAGATCTGTGGTGCGGCGAAACTCAGCTACCTCATCAGGCCTTTATCCAGGTCTTCCAGCAGGTCAGCCTAATATGCCTGGAGCACCGCATCGTGCGCAACGAAGCAACAGCCTCACCTGCTGCTGCGTATGCCCTGCCATCTAAGCGAGATGGCAAGGAGGGAGTTTTAAGAGAGGACTTCTCACCCATAGAAAGATAGCTAGCCAGTCGTCTTTTTTACAGGGGCATCCTCTCATAGTCGATTCCGCGCATCGCCTCGATGTTGGCATAACTCGTATGCTAAAATCGATGAATGCGTAAGAAAGATAATGCTCAAAACTCACCATAC
>NW_015650801.1:0-27348 GCF_001515625.1 Sinocyclocheilus rhinocerous
ACACTCGAGTTTCACATTCAAACAAACACGCTCTGCCGTGCTATATAATAACATATCCAGTAACACAACAAAACTCAGTTTTCTGTCTTTTAATCTATTTTTCCGGATAAAAATAGACAAGATTCATAATATTAATATCTTGGGTCATTAATTTCTCGGTCGAATCTTTGCCCGCATTCTCCACCAGATGTAATGATTTTTACTCATTGTATAAGGGAATTAATTATTATTATTTCATTCAGGTTTTGAGAGGACTAGGATCTGAAGAGCCTGATTCAACCTGATTAGAACTGATTCCAAATTTGTTCTTTTACACTTTAAATCAAGGGTCGTCCAGCGAGCCGTGACCTCAGTATATTTTAACAAATTTAATATGTATTTTCCTGGCCACGGTCAATACAATTTTATAAGTAAGCTATTATAGTAATTATTATAAGTAAGCTACGAGCTAGGTAGCAAGCAAGGATCTTTTTGGCAAAGGTTTTAACATTAAAATTATATGACACCAACAATACTTCTTTATAAATGAAACATGAATTTTATTGGCTACTCTAGATTACATCAAAACTAGACTAAAACACACATACACACAACATACAGTTTCAGAGGAAGGAAATGAGAGTTGACGGAGTTCTATGAAGCTTTCAAAGTTCTAACTCGTTTCACGAGTGGTTTTAAATTTACCTGAGAGAATTCACAAAGCAGATATTTTCTTATCTTTACTGCTTAACTAAATTCACCAGCGTCAGTTCAGCAGATCGAAGATTTTGTTTGTACTTGCCTTTTGCTTGGTTGACAGCTGAAAAGCTGAGTCGTTCCTCGTGGCTACTGGATGGCTGCTGGAGGGAAATTCCTTCGCTGATTGGCTGTTGCTTTGACGCCGGAATGACGTTTGGATGACGTTCTTTGGGGAAGCCCTCGTTGGGTTGGTTGGTTGCCGGGTTACGGAAGAGGCTTGAGCAGTCCTGCTTAAAGTCTGAGTTTGCAAGACTTTGCGTTCTGCCGAGTTGCGAAGCTTCAACCGAAGTGTTTGCGTTCTGGAGTCTCGCGATGCGATGGTACGGCGTGGGAGCGCTTTGTCGTGCTCACCAAGGTGAAAGCCAAAGTTCTTTTTAGTGAGAGAGCGAGCAAGCGCGTTGTGTCCGTTTTAAGCAGGCTGACCTTTGGTCCAGCCCACAGGTCGTGGTCCAATCAGATGGTGGCTGCGGGGTTTAGCCACGCCCCATACTGTTCCTTATCATGCATGAATCACACGCTGTTTGTGGCGAGTATTTCTGCAAGTTTTTTAAGAACTTCTTATAAAAATATCATCACCGGAAAATGATGCCGAATATCAATTTTTCACTTACACCAATGTTCTGTGAATAACACAAGCTCTCGCCCGATACTAAACTTCACATATCTTAAACACATTAAATGCTTTGTCTGCTAAAAAAGAGTTATAAGACAAATATTAAAATATCATAGATTCCAATAAACACATCAAATATATATATATATAGCATAACACATACAGTGGATACATTTTCACTACTTATGAGTTTTAAACGTTTGTCTGTTAAAATCGTCATGCAAGGTTCTGTTTCTTTTTTTGTAAGAGAAGTTTTGTAAGGGTTTCAGACAGGGCAGGAAGCAGGTGGTCAAACGTCATGTGCTAGTCATGCAGCGGTCCCGTGCTCACAGGCCTGAGGGCACTCGTTAATTTACTTCCTGTGTCTACACTGGTTTCTATTCATTGGATCACGAGGCATCACGCGGTATTTTCAGTCCTCATACAAAAGATCTCTGTGGCATCTCTTGATTAGATTAATCCAGAGCCTCATGATGAGTTGATTCAGTGGCATATCACAGTCCTGTGGTTTGTGGTATTAAGAAATCCCTACAACAGTTTTTCCAAGTCTGTATTTCTTTACTGAGTTGCTCTCACCAGTGGTTCAGTGTTCTCACCAGTGTTGTCCAGTGGTTAATATTAAAATTACTTCAGGCATAAGAAACTAACACCTAATGATATAAACTGTTCTTATCCATGCTTATTGTTTGCAGCCATAAATCCAAACAATTGCTATGGTTATCACTATGCCAATAAACAAATTTCATGAGAAACCTAAGACATGTATGTAAATGGGTTAGATACTGGCATGAGAGAGTGAGTAATATGATTTAACTGCACAGTATTGCTGCTTTAATAGTAATAATAATAATAATAATAATTTTTTTTGGTAAAATTATTAGAATTTGATTTAATTTTATGTATTATTTATCACCAAGCCCTAACTCACCAAGCAGCAAATGCAAGTCAAAATTCCAGTAAACAAATCATTACATTTAAGTTGAAATTTCAGCCACATTGTAAAAATGATAATGTGATGTGCATGATTCAAATCAAATACACTTAATAAAGACTGCATCTTCTGTGAGTTGTTTTCTACCAGCTGCAACTTAATTTACCACCAGTAAACACTCTCAGAAATAAAGGTACAACAGCGGTCACTGGGGCGGTACCTTTTCAAAAGGTACACTTTTGTACCTATTAGGCACTAATATGTACCTTTAAGGTACCAAAATGTACCCTTTAGGTACAAATATGTACCTTTTGAAAAGGTACCGCCCCAGTGACAGCTGTTATACCATTATAGAGTGTACCAAGTTTAAAATATGCTTTTTTGACAGTATTTTTTTTTTTCTCTTCAGAACCCCATGTGGTGACACATATGGGGAATATTCCTCAGATTAAGCCACCAAAGTAAAAATTAAGGAACAGTGATCACCAACATAAATCAAAAACGGTTGCAGACCCCTGAATTAGGTGATTCATTCCCACATTTAAATGCAGCCGTCACCTCCAAAACATTGCAGTGCGTATGTGGTCATAGTGCACCTGGTCTGTTTTGCAGCAACGATGTTGACTCATAATGTCTGCCATGTATTTTTAGAGCAAGGGTTTGCATGACTGCTTTGTCATTTCACTTACCTCGTCCTTTTCCAGCAGAATGAGACGCACGACAACGATGTTGATGGCATTTCCAATGCTGGCATCTCGAAATAACCCTGCCACCTATAAAACACAGCATTCTCACATCTGAAATTGTAAATAATTTAAGTATTATCTAAAATGTCATCTAGATTTGAAGCTAATCTAACATCACAACTGTTCTACTGCAGTAATTTATACATTCTAGGTCAAAATCTTTGTTAAAATAGCCAGTAATGGTAGTTTGTTTTGAGTCCCCTGGAATGGAGAGCATTTGGATGAAAGCTCTAGAAATGGATCGTGTATCTGTGACAGCTGTGTGCGGAGCCTTATGTTGCCTATGATCTGGCCACTGACTAGAGGGAATGATAATACTTAATGTTGTAGCGTTTTTAATGAGTGGTATGGGGAGGATTTCGAGTGAAGTAACCTCAGATAGCTTACTGCAGCCGCTGTTTTCAGCTGTTTTTTACTCGGCTGTTAATCGCAGATCTTTACAGGAGCTTAGATGAAAGACAAGGGAACTGAAGCCCCCCTAAAATAGGGTCTAGGAATTCCTATGCAGAGCAGTAACCAAAATAAGTCACAGAAAGAACCCAAGAACACTTGATATGACTGACATACTGATATTGAACTAAGGAGTTTTCTGTTGGTGAGATGCTTACAAGTTCTGCTCTCATATCAAAGCTCTCATTGAGGTAAATGTGGTCTGAAATGTGATGAGGCATTTTCTATGCTTCTGTGGTGCTCATTACAAATTGTTCCAGTGAATTAATGAGGCACCTTTGAAGCCGTTCTGTCTTTTTGAGGTGAAGCAACTTCTGCTGAAATTAATCTGATCTTTGATGAGTCTATGGCACACTCAATGTCTGGTTAACTTTATTATAATGCCTTGATTTTTCAGGTTGCAGGTACTAATGTTACAGTTCCCTGTAGTGATCAACCTTACATGGAAAATGTTGGCAAATATATTTAGCAAGGTTAGAGATGGCAAGCAAACGAATAAAAAACTTGTGATCATTAGCCACTGCAATTAATTAGTGAATTTCTGGGCATAACTCATCCTTGCTGAGCTACAGACATGAATGAAATCTAATATTATGTGGCTTGTTAAGCAGAGGTGTGCTTTTACTTTTTTAAGCAATCTGGTTAGCAATTTTTGCATGACAGATAAAATACATTAACATTTTAGGATTTACATGTAATAAGAGACCCAAGCCATATCTAGAGACCAGAATATCACAGAGACTTGGGGGTGGGCCCTTTCGACTTGGACCAGTAAGCAACCATGTAGTAACCACCCAGAACACCCTAGCACCCAATTAGGAATTGCTTGCCAACCACCAGAACACCCAAGCAATTGCATAGCAGTGTAATAACAACCATTCAGAACATCTTGGGAATTGCCTAACAAATCCTATTATGCTCAGAAAATGTAAACCTCTAGTTGTAATTCTGTAATTGTCACTGTAATTAAATATTTGGTAAAAAAAAAAAAGGCACTGTGAACACATATCAGCAGTGGCGCAGTATGTTTGCTGGAGAGAGGATTTCAGATGCTCAATGGTGCCTGAAGCCCCAATAATTCGTCCTCTCTACTGATTCTTTAACTGCAAACAAGAGGCTATGCTGTAGTATTTAAAGTAAATGAATGGAGTACACTGTCATTGCCTATTTTTTTTTTTTTTTTTTTCAGTTTTTTTTTTTGAAAAATCACTTCAAATTAACATGTTGGACCACTTTCTACCAATTTTTCCCAAGATAATAAAAAAATAAAAAAATAAAAAAATAAATAAAGATTAAAATCCATGTGATTAGCTTTAATCTCTGAAGAGAAATGTTTCGCCCCCACATGAAATATCCATTCACATAAATTGAAATGACTAGATTTCACCCAAGAAAATGTGCAGAGCAATGGTAAATGTGACCGCATTTTTAGAATGTTCCTTCCTATGTCAGCAGTAGACAGCAAGGTAGCTTACTAAAATGTGGAACAGAGCTAAACATAGTTAAACAGGCTTTGTGTCTAAATCATTTATACAACTGCCTCTTTTACTTACTGTAGCTGTTTTCCTCACTTTGAAAATTGGTTCTGAATTGGTTTATTGCCCTCTTTAGCCTGCTCAACAATACATAAAAACAAGTAAAACACTGCAGTCTGTATAACCAGACCTACACTCCTGCCAACTCATGTTGTAAGTAGCAGGATAGACCTACAAGAGAAGCTGCCTGGCAGGAAACTGAGGATAATGGAATGTTTCCCCTTTACAGAATATACTTCAATACCAACAAAGTGTCTGGAATGGAAAACGTTTTTCCCTGAAGACTTTTCCCTCCTCAAAAACAGAAGCCAGACAAAGCATATTTTGGAAAATGTACCTAACAGACTGAATCGGTAAAACGGTCAGCTGACTTGGATCCAGCTCAGGAGCAACTAGCAGAATGAGTGCTGCCTGAAGGCACACTGTAGCTATTTGAGAAGAAAAGAGTCAGTGAGGTGAAAGCTGAAGAGATGAAATGAGGATAGTTTGAAACAACACATCAGAGTTAAGAATGAAAAAAGAAAAATGCAGATTTGAAAACTTTTGGAATTCTTTCTTCGGGTGTTCCTGACAAGGTGGAGACTAAGAGGGAAGACGATTGACAATTTTCATCTACCTAGTCATTCTCCAAATGAAATTCATAAATCAGTTCACTTTGAAATATAATAGAACACCATAGCACAAAGTGTCACAGGATGAGATATATGCAGAAGTTGCAGTATAGAAGGTTTTTTTTTGGTTAAAAATCAACAAAAAACTATTATTGACAAGTACATAAAAAAAAACTGTGCAAACCATCATATTCATCTGTGCTAAAGAACTTGGTAATAAAACAATAAATAATTCCTCAAATAAATAATCAAAAAATAAATAATTCCTGAATTTACAAATTCAGAATTGTGAGATAAAAAGTTGCAATAAAATTTTTTGTTCCATGGTGAAAAACCCCCCCAAAAAAAAACAGAATTACGAGATGTAAACCAGAATTCTGACATTTTTCTCGCAAGTCTAAAGTTATCTAGTAGTTAGGAGTATATATGTTGCAAATTGCAATCCTGATTTTTTTTTCTCAAAATTGTGAGAAAAGTCCAAATTGTGAGATAAAAAAGTTGCAATAACGTTTTTTATTTTATGGCATTTAAAAAATTGCGAGATGTAAACTCAGAATTCTGACTTTTTTCTCACAGTTCTGAGTTTATATCTCATAATTCTGACAAAAGCAAAGTCCAAATTGTGAGATAAAAATGTGCAATTACCTTTTTTTTAAATTTTGTGGCGGAAACAGGTTTCCATAGTTTTAGTCTTAAACACATTTAAGTGTTAAAGGGACAGTTCTTCCAAAAGATTTTAATTAATTGAATCACCCTAATTATTTGTGAAACTTAAAATAAGCAGTTTTGCTTTTGTTTATTGTTTTTGTTCATATAGTGAATGTCGGTGGGTTCCAAAACAACACTGAACCACACTGACTTTCAGCCTATGAACAAAAAATGCTGAGACATTTTTCAAAATAGACATAGGTTTGGAATGACAAGAGGGTAAGTAAATCATGACAGGACAGTGATCTCTTTAAGGTTTTAGTAATTGTACGAGCAACAGTAATAGTGCTGCTTGCCTTGGAAAACAACATGTATTGTTTAAAGATAGGACTGTTACTCACAATATTCATGACAGAGAGCACATAGCTCACAACTCCTTTGCTCCCATGGTACTCCACCATTTTAGGATCAGCCACAACCAGAGTCTCTACCCACTTCTCAGTGCTTATGGAGCGCTGTCTAATCCGTCTGCGATGTTGCCGTCTCTCCCAGCGCTCTCTTTGCCTCTCCACCTGCTTTGCCCCTTCTAAAGGATCTAAAGATGATTAAAAATGACCTTGGATCATAAGTGAATGATGTGCTTTAATCATGAAAGACATCTGTTCATAAATTATTTAGCCCCATTGAGTCCTACGCCCCAAAAGTCTTACCTCTGACCCCACAGGTTGCGTTAGCTGTGTGCTCCCCAAACAGAGGCTGCACCAGCTGGTGTTCTGATTGAACAGCATGTCGCTTATAGATTGCGTGAGCACGAGGGGCCAACTCTTCTTGTGCCGACTCCAGCGGACTAATGAAGAATTCCTCTTCTGAGAGCTTGAACAGCCCTGTCTAGAGAGAATACAAGGTCAAAGTAACGTGACATAAAATTAAACAGCTTATACCCATGCAATCCACATTCACTGTCTCATTTCACTGCAGTGTATGTTTTAACACCTAAATATTAAACAGATTTTTATTCAGAAAGGTACAACTTTAATGTAAAACATTGTGTATTATTTGCTGTCAAAGGGTCAGTGATCAATTACAAAAAAATATTTTAAAATTATTTTTAATAAGGTTTTTAAATAAAAATTTCATGGAAAAATGTATTTTTAAAAAACATAATGAATTATTAATTCATAAATACCATTATTCATATCATAAATACCTTCATAATCAGGAATGTTGCATCACCTTGACATTTTTTTACTTTCTGCAACAGCCACCCTCCCACCCCTCAGGGCCGTAGAATTTAGAAGGGGAGCATGTCCCATCAATATCCAGAGACTACTGAATTGTCCCTTGCAATAATTTTGATAAGACAATTAAAATATATTCTTATATAGACTGTTGTCCGTCAGTGGCTTGTGTTTTTTTTTTATTTAACCTTTATTTAACCAGGACTGTTTCAATATGATTAACAATCTCTGTTACAAGAGTGCCCTGGCCCAGATCTGATTCCCTGCTATCGACCCCCCTAAATAAGTCTTGATATAAGGTTAATAAGACTTGGCGGCACCTGAGAAGTTAAAGTAAATACTGTACGCTGGAAAACCCTTCTTATTACAGGATGTTGATTTATTGCATGAACAGAGCAAGAATATAACATAAATGTTTAAACTGCATGTGCACAGTTCAGCTGAATAAAGTTTACCATTTTTAAATCAATGCTGTTAAACTAATTGTATAACGCAAACTGTTCGCTGAAATATCCACAAAATGAACAATAGCAAAATAACAGCGTGTTGTTCATCTGTTAATCAGATGCATGTGAAAGTTGTGTTTGTCACGGAAGCGAATCATTTTTAAATTTAAATTTAAGTGATGTATAGTATCTTTATGAGCAAATATCATGAAGTACAGAACTGAATTCTAATAATGTGCAATTATTGTCTGAGGAACATACTGACATAAACTCCCTTTGTGAGTGTTTTGGCTATTTATTTGTAAGTAAAGGCTTTTTAGATTACATGAAATACTGGTAAAACATATATCAAGGTGTGGTCGGGGTTTACTATGTCCTCAATAATGTCAAAATCAAACCCACCTCTCCATCATAATTTATTCATTTAATCCAGAAATTACATACTTATTATACAAGAAATGAATTTATGTATTTTAAAATAAATAAATTGACCATGACAGAAAACAAGTGTTATGCCAATGACCCTAAATCAGTTAGCTCTCTATTTATGTAAAAAAGACAGGGTCAGCTGTTTGTGTAAGTGACATGATGCGATTTACCCAAGTAGGACATTTTTCTGGATTACATGGATCACCTGTATCAACATCCTTTGTTTGGCCTGAAACAATGTTTCTTCCAAACAATGATAGCCTTAACCCTTACTCTAACCTCTAACCTATTCCCAAGTCTGTTGTCATAGGAGATTTCTGGGAATGTTGCCCAGGCCCTGTTATGAAGGGGTCACTAAGGTCCTCTACGGTAGCCTATAGATTACTCATTGGGAGTCCACCAAAAAACAAGAATGCCACAGGCTCTGTGAATTCAAGCAAATTCCTTCCTTCCCCTTAAATACATGGTAAATTACAGTATAAATAAATAGACAAGGATGTTGTTCAGTGTCAAGAACTATTATTAAATAATATATTATTTGATAATATTTGATAAAATATTTCCATATCTACATGGGAACAAAATACAAACTCACCAGGCCATTGCAAGTGCTCAGAGCTGCTTGACCCCACTTCAGTGTACTGCTCCAGACATCTCCCAGGAAGTAGCAGAGAGAGTGGCCATGGCTATGTAATGAAGAGCCTTGCAGACCACCGTATCTCCACTCTGTGAGGAATCCAGGCGCTAGTAGATGAGGGTTTAGGGTGAGGTTAAAGTGCAGGTCTTGACCACCATACTGCAGATGGTAAAAAACCTGGGCCAGGCTCTCTTGGTTTTTTACTGTCTCTCTCCTTTGAAAGACCCCTTTAATATGACGTATATTGATCTAACAAGCAGCCTTATTTTCTCTAACAAAATTGTCAATGGTAAGTAATAATAATGAAATTAGTAAATAGTAAATAATAAATCTTTAAGAATAGTATATCAAATTAATAAAAGCAGTAAATAAATACTAATACAACAACCTGGAAAATGTACATTTATTTCCATGGTTTTTAGTTGTTTTTTAAACCCTGCATGCACAAATGACATACACAGGAAAGTGCATTGTTTAAATTGGTATTATGATGAAGCGCTTGTCACGGTTCACACACACGAGGAACACGGGAACGAAGGAGCGAGGAGGCACGGCATAAAGTAACTCACAAGGGTTTAAAAACACCTGGGAACAATGAACTCAAAACACGAGACAGAGAAACTTGATGACGGAGCACATAGGGAGCCAAGACACACACAAAACCTGGCCCAGAGTCTGACAATAATCAGCTACAGCCAAATAAACCTGAAATAAGACATGAGTAGAAATAAGATCAGAAATATATTTATATAAATCATATTTACCAAAGAATTACATTCAACACAAGTTTAACGCGCTTACTCCATGTGAGAAAATGAGAGTTTACAAGCACAATAAAGCTGTTCACTCATTAATTCATAGTCCTTCATGCTAATTTGACATGAGCCCCCTCAGGAAATTTGGATGGTTTTGATTTTTTTTGTGTGGTTTTAGACTAATTAGTGTCAGTGGTTCACTTAACGTTCATGTTTTGTTCTACAACATCAGTTACTCACAGTCATATTATCTTAAAAACCGCTGTGTGCTTTGAAAACTTATTAGTTTTACTTGCCTAATTAAAGCATGTCACCATAAACCCCTTATGTAGCAGCTTGTGTAATCTTATATCATTTGTATAATATGCAGGGTATATGCCAAGCTGGCACGCTCTCTGAGCTAATAAAATCTTCATCTGATCTGATTATTGCTCAACAAGCACCTGTCAGGGACGGGAAAGCCTCTGCAGAGCAACAAACGCAAAAGTGAAAATTTGATTAAAGCCATCAGGCCATTCAAAATGTAGAAGAGTTTGTTTCTTAATCAGAACAGATTTGGAGAAATATTACATGACTTGCTCACCAATGGATGCTCTGCAGTGAATGGGTGCCGTCAGAACGAGAGTCCAAACAGCTGATAAAAACATCACAACCATCCACAAGTAATCCACACCACTCCAGTCCATCAGTTAACATCTTGTGAAGAGAAAAGCTACGAGTTTGTAAGAAACATCATTAAGACATTTTTAACATTTTTAATCATTACTTCAAGCTAAAATGCGAGTCCTCTATCCATAATGCCAAGACACACACAAAACCTGGCCCAGAGTCTGACAGCGCCCCAAACAAATCAGCTTTTCACATAATATTCTCTCAAATGTAAATTAATTTAAGTATTAATATCTATCAGCCAAGACACAAGCTCATTATTCCAGCCATTACTGCTGTCTGGAGGCTTCTGTAAATATTTAGTAATACAACTAATTTAATTGTGCAAATGCTCAAATATTTAGTAGTGCATAAACTTAGTGCCCATTTACAACTAGGCTTACAGCTGGTGTATCAGCCCTAAAATATCACAGAGATGGATGGGTTCCTTTGGCTTAATCTAGTAAGTAAACATAAACTACGAAGATCATGTTAGCAACTTAGCATACTAGCTAACAACCACTCTAAACATTTTATAAACCAGAAAGCAACACTCTGGTAACCACTCTGCCCTGGAACTGCACAGTGTGCGTAGGTTTACATTGATAATCACTTTTTTTCCCCCAGAAAATGTCAAAATCTATGTATGTGTCTTACGTATATAGAATTAATTTTACAAACAACTAAATGATCAAGTTTTACATGATTTACTCTTTACTATTATCTTACAATGCACTACAGATATGACCAAACAACACAGACAGTTTATCAGACTTCAAACTTTAAAACAAGAGTCTGCAAAGTTCCGAAAGATTATACTAAATGCACTGATTTTTTTGGAATTGTGTAACAGTATGACTGCAATTTTGCAACTGGAACACTGTAACTTTTCTGCTCTTTATTTTGTGCTTGCATAGGTTTTAATAAGCAAATCATTTAAATTCCTATGACTTGCAAAGCAATTGAATCGTACATTGAATAATTCATGAAACAAATCCATGAATTATCATAATAACTGAAGCTGAAGTCCGTCATTCTATTCAAACAACAGACCAGAATAATAAACTTACAGAGAGATTTATAGTAATAATGTGGTAGAGTAAAAACTAAAATAACTTCTCAAGTCTGCATTCTCCTTATTCAAATATTTCCCTAGAGACTCTATAGTATAAACATGTGAACAGCCTTTGCTATATGACTTCAGTCTGTTCATTGGCAGCCCTGTTGCTTTGACCTACATGATTGTGGAAGCAGAGGGAAACAGCATTAGGGGTAGTGTCGGCCAAGAAACGGAATATGGAGTGGGGGATGTATACGCCATCAGTGCAAACATAAGTCAAAAGCACACAAATGCCAAATGAAAGTGATGTGATGCTAATAGAAACAATTCACATTGCAGAATCCTTTTTACCTTACACTTTAATATATTTATTCACAACAGCTCTATAAATTACACTGAAACTATTTATTACAGGCAGTTCTAAAGTTTTATTGTTGTTTATTATTATTATCCAGTAGCTTCACACAGCAGCAATGGATACTGCAATGTGAACTGTAACCCAAAATAACCTAATCAAGAAAGATGAATTCATAGTTTATAGCGTGCCAGTAGAAAAATGAAACAATACCATTTGCTATCACAAATCATAGCCTAAATAAACAGCTCAGAAAGAAACATGGGAACAGGACAGAGCTAGAATAGTATTTGCTAAGAGTTTAAAGTCATAAACTGGGCCAAATATTTCACTTCCACTTATTGCAGGTTGACAGTGGTAATGATCCCCAAAGTATTTGTGCACTTAAAAATGCATGAATGCCAAAGCATTCGATGACAAAATATGACAAGTGGCATCTGTAGATATTTTATTAGGGCTTTTTCCAGAACTAATTCACTTTTCTGAGCCATTTTGGAAATTACCGATTTTGCAGTGATTTTTAGTGGCTGTATGAAGTCAGTTTCCCACAAGTCCTCAAGAGAATAAAGGTGTATTTCATCACGTTAACTATGCGCATGTTTCACTCCGCTTAATGTTTAACAACCACAGTGTCAAAATACCTTTTGTCTTAATAAACAGAATATGCCGTTTTAAAATCAGAAGGCAAGCAAAATTCTCTTTATGAAATATTTTGCTTGCTATGTGTGCTTGGGCTACATTTCTATAAATAAGTGGCCAAAAATACTTTTTAGGCCACTGTTACGCACAAACTCCATTGTGCGCACACGCGCACATCAACTGACAAAGAGGCAAAAAAAAAATGCTAAAAATCACAGCGTGGGACTATAATTAGACACAAGCTCAACTCACTCACCTGTGTCGTGATTATATCCGCTAACTGTTGTGCTCTCGAATGTGAACAGAAGTCCAGCTGTTATCACAAAGCAGAGAGAGAAACTTGCTGGCCCCAAAACTTTAATGCCGCAGTCCAGCTGAACCATCATGTCAAACTGCACAGAGGAGAAGACAGATCACTCCTGGTACATCTACAGTCCATTTAAATGGAGATAGTTTGAATAGTAACTTCTGCCTCAGCCTTATGCATCGGTAGTTTGGACCCATCACACAAAAGAACGGTACTGCATTTATTAAGCCAGAGATCTGCAATGCTCATCAATCCGAGACAAATGATGTAGCATGATAAAGTCTGTGAATCCGGTGCATGGGCGATTTTGGGCTCCGTTAATTGAACTGGGACGACTGCACTTACAGATGAGCAGCGAACTGTGTTTCAGCAAAACTTTGTAAAAGTTCCGCCCTCTCAATCCTCTAGTAGGAGGACCCTCTCTTTGTGTTCAATGTGTCAGACTGAACCCATTCTGTAACGTGTCTATAATAAAATGACTCCCATAATTTAAACAATACTGTTTAACCATTTGTAAAGGAACACAAACACAGGACGCGTTCTTGAGTTCAGTCTGTCTAATTTTATATTTTGGTTTATGAACACATTAGGCGGTCGTCTTTGGCTGTCGCGTCTTCGGTCGTCGCGTCTCGCGTCATGAGCGTTGTTTTTTTTTCATTTGTCATTGCAGCTATAAAACTCGATCTGAATTCAGTTTAGTTCCTTTTAGTTTCGGGTAGCTGTTTTTGAATGCAAGAACGCACAATGATGTGTCCATGTTGATGCCATTAAAAATAATCACAATAATCACCAGTTGTTCTATAATGGAATTCATTCATGATATTTGGCATATAGGTCTATGCCTGTCCTTTAACTTCAAGCCAAGGTGCATCATCAACATCATTATCGTCTTTTAATTATGATTATTACTTGTTTATTTCCACTTGGACAAAGAAAGGAACATTTTTTTTGTTCCGCAGAAGAAAGTCATTCAAGATTGAAACAACATGAAGGTAAATGATGATAGAGTTTTCATTTTGGTGTTAATTATCCCTTTAACACCTAATATTGTCCATTGTTGTGTTGGACTAATGAACGTGTGTGCAAGTCAGTAAATTCTCTATACTGATATTCCTTCCTGGCTTGAAAGGCTGAAAATTGAAAATCTGAAAATGCTAGCTGATTTTTAAGGGAGTAACAAACTGAGCTGCTGATGTTTAAGAGTGTCCATCAAGTGCCCCATCTAGTGGACACAGTAGTATGAAACATATTTTATGTCAACTTACGAAGTCATTCCCATCTAGCATTGTAAATTGTAGAAGCTTAAGATGACATATGATAAGACTTTATTGACTCTAGGAGTAATATGAGCTATCAACTGGAACTGAAAAGATAAACATAAATACATGAACATAATAGACAATTATACTAGAATTAAATGTTAAACCATTTGACATTGAATTAACTATGACTAATAAATGACTAATAACCTCTTGAAATGCACTAGCCTATATAAGTGCTTTTACATGTGTTATCCGTTTGCTTAGCCTTTATTTTTCGACTTTTATTTAATAATTAAGTAAGAGGTCTGTTTTAGAATCTTGTGTTATTTCGTCATCCTCCCTCAAATTTGTTCAGATGCGTTAGCATTACATGACGTCAAGAGTACGGCTGTAAGTCAGTCATCGGCTTTCTCCAGTGCGCGCGCTTTACAGACAGGTGCTCCCCGCGCGCTTCTGCATAAAACGTTGGCTGTCGGGTGCACTGTGTGTTCAAAACACATCACTTATACCTATGGGAACCCACTGCTATCTAAAACCGCTTTTGTTCTGTGTGGAACAATGTAAGACTAACTGATATGCGATCAGTAGAAAGCCTTGTCCACCAGGTACCTGTTGGAGAGTTTCTTTCGGAAACAATGGGTGGCATTCTCAACCAAAGCGGATGGGGAATTTTGAACAGAAGTTTAACGGATCAACTCAAGTTCAGCAGTCTGGAAGACATCGATGTGACTGCTGACGGCAGCCTCGTCCTACGGATTATTACCTCGGTGGTTTATTCCGCGGTGTGCGCCGTGGGTTTGGTCGGAAATCTTTTGGTGTTTTTCCTTATGAAGATAAGACAAGGTCGAAAAAAATCCATCATTAATTTCTTTGTCATCAATTTAGCTGTCACCGACTTTCAGTTTGTTCTGACCTTGCCTTTCTGGGCAGTAGATACAGCGTTGGATTTCAGCTGGCCGTTTGGTAACGCCATGTGCAAGATCATTTTATCAGTCACTGTGATGAACATGTACGCCAGCGTCTTTTTTCTCACCGCAATGAGCATTACGCGCTACTGGTCTGTCGCATCTGCTTTAAAGATCCCTTCTCGAAACAAGTCCGTGTCTGTGAAGTGGATCTGTGCTGTATTGTGGATCCTGGCGACTGTGGCAACAGCTCCAACTTCCATTTTCTCCACCGTGACAGTTGTGGCAGGGGAAAAACTCTGTCTCCTCAAGTTCCCAGATGGCCAGGATTGGCTCGCTCTGTATCACCTTCAGAAAATTGTCATTGCGTTTATCTTGCCCATGTTTATTCTCTCAGTATGTTATCTATTACTTCTGAGGTTTATCCGAAAGAGGGGCATTAATACCCGCCAAAGAAGACGATCTAAAGTAGCAAAGTCTGTAACGGTGGTGGTCCTCTCTTTTTTTATTTGCTGGATGCCAAACCATGCGATCACCCTCTGGGGCGTGCTGGTGAAATTGAACGCGGTGCACTGGGACAAAACATACTACATGGTGCATACTTATGTTTTCCCCGTGACTGTTTGTCTTGCTCATACCAATAGTTGTTTAAACCCAGTTTTGTATTGTTTAATGCGACGGGAGTTTAGGAAAATGTTACATGGTTTCTTTTGGCGCATATCCTCGCCTGTTATCTCGAACGCTGGAAAACTACATGGATACAGTGGAGGCAGCAAGCAAAACCTGGATGACGCACATACTGGAATTCATTTGAACGTGATTGACGCACAACGCTGCCAAGAATCCGGCCAACCGACCTTAAACTGACAACAGTCATAGAACTTCAGACAGGTTCAGGTCAGCAAATGAAACAGTGGACTGTTCTTTTATTTCTGATAAATCAAACGGTTATTATGATTTAAAGATCGACGAATGACTGTGGTTGCTGTCTGTGACTTTTTAAAGGTGTTGTATTTTTTTTTTGGCTTACAAACATACCAAGTTAAACCTAATGTCTATTTATATTAAATATGTACATTTTGTTCTTTGTCACTGAATTCACAAAGCATATGTAAATTTGGAATTAAAAATACACTTAAAATGTAAAGATATTATGAGGACTGAAACAGTGCTGGCAGAACTGTATTTATATATATTGTACATGATTCATAGTAATTTATTAAAATTAATTGTAAAATATTACATTTATTTCAATATAGTTTTTAAAGGCATACTCCATCCAGGTGAAAAACTCTGCCTCCTCAAGTTCCCAGATGGCCAGGATTGGCTCGCTCTGTATCACCTTCAGAAAATTGTCATTGCGTTTATCTTGCCCATGTTTATTCTCTCAGTATGTTATCTATTACTTCTGAGGTTTATCCGAAAGAGGGGCATTAATACCCGCCAAAGAAGACGATCTAAAGTAGCAAAGTCTGTAACGGTGGTGGTCCTCTCTTTCTTCATTTGCTGGATGCCAAACCATGCGATCACCCTCTGGGGCGTGCTGGTGAAACTGAACGCGGTGCACTGGGACAAAACATACTACATGGTGCATACTTATGTTTTCCCCGTGACTGTTTGTCTTGCTCATACCAATAGTTGTTTAAACCCAGTTTTGTATTGTTTAATGCGACGGGAGTTTAGGAAAATGTTACATGGTTTCTTTTGGCGCATATCCTCGCCTGTTATCTCGAACGCTGGAAAACTACATGGATACAGTGGAGGCAGCAAGCAAAACCTGGATGACGCACATACTGGAATTCATTTGAACGTGATTGACGCACAACGCTGCCAAGAATCCGGCCAACCGACCTTAAACTGACAACAGTCATAGAACTTCAGACAGGTTCAGGTCAGCAAATGAAACAGTGGACTGTTCTTTTATTTCTGATAAATCAAACGGTTATTATGATTTAAAGATCGACGAATGACTGTGGTTGCTGTCTGTGACTTTTTAAAGGTGTTGTATTTTTTTTTTGGCTTACAAACATACCAAGTTAAACCTAATGTCTATTTATATTAAATATGTACATTTTGTTCTTTGTCACTGAATTCACAAAGCATATGTAAATTTGGAATTAAAAATACACTTAAAATGTAAAGATATTATGAGGACTGAAACAGTGCTGGCAGAACTGTATTTATATATATTGTACATGATTCATAGTAATTTATTAAAATTAATTGTAAAATATTACATTTATTTCAATATAGTTTTTAAAGGCATACTCCATCTAAAGTAAAATAGTCATCATTATTCTCCCTCATATCGTTCCAAACCTGTATGACTTACTTCTGCAGAACACAAAAGAAGATATTTCACAATATTCGTCACTAAAATCTTCATTAGGAGACAGAGAGTGAGGTAAGATGTGTCACCATATAGTCTACCAAACTGCATAAAACTGCATGTTTTTTATGCTAAAAACGGTTTTGTGTGTGTCAAAATAAAATGTATACATAATGGGTCAAAATAATTTTACCATGCAAAAGAACCATGCAAATCTCTGAGCTGAATATAAATTATTAAATTAAGCTTATTTGATAAAATGACAGCTGTGGAATAAAGTGTGTGAGATGCTTCGGGCTAAGCTGTGTCAGTGGTTAACTAAAATGATAGAAAGCTTTGCATCCAAGTGCAGGAAATACTATTGCATTATACAGTAATTTCATTGATAAACCTGAAACCTGAAAAAATATCTTTGAATATCATGATGGAGCACTGACGAAGAAAAATGCTTTCAAAGGATTTTCCCAACAAATGTATTAAAGAAGCTGCAAGAAGAATCATACCTTAGTTTGTTCAGGTAAATAAATTATCTTTTTGTAAAAGTTTTTTTTTTCTACACTGTAAGAAGAAAAATGGAAATGGTACTGGTAATTTGGTAAACTGGTAAATTTCGGGATGTTATCCGTTAAGTTTCGGACATTTCCTTTAACCCTAAAACACATCACAATGCAACGCACAATTGATATTAACACAGTACATAGTATGTTTTATGGACCTTTTAGTGTATCAAGAATATAAAATTTTCTAATGTTACAAATGACAAAAAAACTGCAATATTATGCAGCAAAATAATACTCTGAAATGGCAAGTTAGGTTAAATATATGGCTGCACTAGTTTATAGATTATGTATATGTATTTGTATTTGGCAGATGATTTTATCCAAAGTAACTTGTATTGCAATCAAGGTATACATTTTTTACCAGTTGATGGATTTCCTGTGAATCAAAACTTGATGTTACTGGTGCCATACTCTACTGTTACTAGCTACAAGAACACTATAGAGCTATGGTAGGATAGCTCTATAGTATGATAACAAAATTTGTTTCGCAAACATTTGCAGACATTTTAGTGTAAAAGACTCTTCAAATGATCTTCTCTGTTGATAATCACACCTGCAAATGTAACCAATAGCATTGCCATTGCGTTTCCTGATGCATCATCTTCTACGCATTTGCCATTGGAGCCCTTATGGTTGGAAGTTGGATATTCTGGGCAAATTCCAGATGAAAGTGAAAGTCCGTATGCCCTACTCCCTCTGAATGGAAGAGCCCTTTGAAGGGGCTTTGAAGGGAGCAGGCCACTTACGTTATAATGAAACTGTATGGAATGCACTTGGTGAAGGAAGCAGTGAAAGCCAACGTAATTTCCTCAATATCTTCACCTGAAATTTTACCATGCTAGGCAGCTACAACAGATGATATTATTATTGCTGTTAATATGTTGCAAATAAAAGTGTACATTTTATAATGAATTTTTTAAAATATGCATATTTGTGTGTGTTGCTTCTCTGCTTTTAACTTTATTAAACATGCCGTCTCTTCTTTGAACCCTGCAGATAGTCATATCATATTTATCTAATGTAAAACACATTTCTTACCAATGAAACTGATTTAAATTTCACATGAAATGCATGATGAAAATGTGTGTAATATGTCACAACACAACAAAACAACTTGAATTATTCTGATAATATGTTAACTCAAGCTATCCTACCATATCTAGCTTTAAAATGAATCGATAGGACACATCACCCTGGGTAAAATCACTTCCTTAAAGTGAATGTCGCATTTACCCTTTGCTAATGGATTTGTGGAAGGGTTTTTTAGTCCCATAAGTCACAAATCTTGGTATCATTCTGGAATCTGATCTTAGCTTCAGGAGCCACGTAATAGCAATAACTAAATCAACCTTACCATCTAAAAAACAGCACAAATTAAATCATTTGTGTTCAAACAAGACACAGAGAAGCTTATTCATGCATTCATCACCAGCAGGGTTGATTAATAATGGACTTCTTACTGGTCTTCCAAAAATACTATTAGACAGTTTGAGCTCTTATAAAAATGCTGCCATAATGACCAAAATACCTTGCAGATATGCTGGAGGACTATGAACAAATAGAGTTCTCAGATGGCTAGGATCAAACCATGTTGTCATGACTTTATTGCAAATGTCATAAACCTTAATGATTACATACCTGTTGCTCTCACATCAGTGATCATGAAGTAATTTGAAAAACTGGACCTGGCCTACCTGAAGGACATCACTGAACCCTTTCTGGATCCTCTTCAGTTTGCATACAGAGCAAACAGGTATGTGGATGATGCAGTCAACATGGGGCTGCATTATATTCTGCAACATCTTGATAGACCTGGGACCTACACAAGGATCTTGTTTGTAGACTTCAGTTCGGCCTTCAATAACATCATGCCTGATCTTCTCTCAGACAAACTGACCCAGCTCTCTGTACCCATCATCTGTCAGTGGATCACCAGCTTCCTGACAGACAGCAGCTAGTGAGGCTGGACAAACTAACATTCAGAACTCTCACGATCAGCACTGGCGCCCCTCATGGATGTGTGCTCTCCCCACTGCTCTTCTCTATGTATACGAACGAATGCACTGACAAAAATATCCCTCTGTCAAGCTCCTGAAATTTGCAGATGACACACACCACCATCATCGGCCTCATACACAACGGAGACAAGTCTGCTTTCAGACAGGAGGTTAAAGAGCTGGCTGTCTGGTGCAGTTATAACAAACTGGAGCTCAACATGCTCAAAACTGTGGAGATGATTGTGGACTTTAGGAGAAACGGCGCAGGTTACTTATGTAACCATGGTTCCCTGAGTAGGGAACGAGACACTGCGTCCTCTAGGGGTCGCTATGGGGGGATAAGCAATGTATGTAAGCATACATTGAAAAAACACCAACAACACGTTGGCCGGCGACAGCCATGACGTCACTACCGGTGCGACTATAGTATAAATAGGCACCGGGAGCACACATCATTCACTTCTTCATCTGAAGCTTGCGTCCGCAGCATGGCGAGAAAACCTAGAGGACGCAGTGAGCTCAAGGCTTGGAATCAGGAATAGATTCCTTTAAGGGAATACGACCAAGAGCCTAGAATCATACTAAGTCTTGGCCTGTCACACAGGGGCTACCGCACGCTCTGCATATGCTAAAGGAACTGTCTCAACAGACCTCTAGTAGCAACACCCTGTTTTTAGAAAGTGTACAAAGACTTCACGTGCACATTTACCATATGTATATATATATAACATGGATTTTAAAAATACCGTTTTAAGGGGTTCTCGTGGCACTCTGAAAGAGCAGCCCATACATGGAAATGGTGCATCCCAAAACGCTATGTTTGAGAAGTCATCAACTCGATCTAAGGCTTATAATGCTGGAGTGGCTAGCAGTTGTAGCATCTGGACCAATCAGACACACAGTATATATATTTTTTAGTTATATTTAACAAATACTCTGTAACACCCATCAGTTAACAAGCCATATGAGGGCCTATGGACCCTTCCCCCGAAATGCGTCTTAACACCTTCTGAACCCAGCAACGGCACCTCACCGAGGGCGTCTAGCAAGGGACAGAAACGTACAGGTCCCGGAAACACTGCAAGGAACTATAGAGGTTACACACACACAGCCATCTCAGTCTGTCCTTAATATACAGATATCATGATATTTGGATCGTACTCACCCCCATGACTTCTGTACCGGAGCTGTGCTCCGAGGATCTCTTGACCGGATTTTTCCTGCTGCAGGTAACTTTATACACTCTATTAGGTTATTTTACACATGACCACCTCAGTCTCTCATTAGTATACATGCTCTCATGATATATGGATCATACTCACCCACCACGAGGCTTGTTGCCGGAGCTGTGTCCGGGGATTTTTTGACCGGACCATCAGTCAGGCGGTTACTATGATCTGGCCATAGAACCACCAAAACATCATGGGCCCAGTAGGAGACTGTTTGAAATTGTTTTACAGCTAACCTCGGTCAGCTGGAGATGGTGGTCATAAAAAGGGAATTAGAAAAAGGGGAGAACAGGGTAGATGTTGTACCCCCTGCGGGAGAGAGTGAATACCTAGGTATTACTCTGACCCGGACGAAAGCGCTGGCGCCTTGCCCAGGTCTCACCCCTCGGGTTTCGCCTGCCTCCCCTCGACCCACGATACTTCCTACCCCCACCCACAGGTGGAGGCGGGGCGCGAGTCGCGACACTAGCCCTCTGTGCCCGTCTCTGATCCTCAAACCGAGACGGGCCAGGACCCCTGGTTTGTTCGGGCTCAGACCTGGGGCTTCGTGGTATGAAGGATTTGAACGCTGCTGAGCGCGACTTCGCCTCCCTGAATTTGTCGACCACCGTCTCGACGGAGGTGCCAAACAGTTCAGAGGGCGAAACCGGGGCATCGAGAAGAAAGCCCCTTTCTTTCTTCCCGATGTCCGCTAAGTTCACCCACAACTGCCGCTCCGTCACCACCATAGCAGCCATCGCTCTGCCCATGGCAGAGGCTGCCTGCTTAGTAGCCCGGAGGGCCAAGTCTGTGGTGCGTCGCAGCTCAGCCGTTTCGCCAGAGGAAAGGCCCTGCCCCTCATCCAGGTCCTTCAGCAGGTCAGCCTGGTATGCCTGAAGCACCGCCATCGTGTGCAACGAAGCCACCGCCTGACCTGCCGCTGCGTATGCCTTGCCGTTCGTGCGAGATGTGGCTTGAAGGGGCACGGATGGCAAGGAGGGGGTTTTGAGGGATGACGTCTCCCCCAGAGAGAGATAGCTGGCTAGCGTCTCTTCCACAGGGGGCATCATTCCGTAGCCGCTTTCGCGCATTGACTCGATGTTCGCATAACTCGTATGCTGAAACCGGTATACGCGTGAGGAAAACGGCCTCTCCCATTCCTTCTCGATCTCAGTGTGGAGATCAGGAAGGAAAGGAAGGCTCACTTGAGCTGGAGGTGTATGGCCAGAGAGATAACGCTCGTCGAGGCGACCTCGCGACGTCACCTCCTTGGCCCGTTTCCACGGTAATTCGAGCCTTGCCGTGGCTCGATCCATTACCTCTAACAGCTCATCATACGCAGGGCAGGTGGATTGGGAAAGCTCAGCCTCAGCTTCTTCACTCTCCACATCCATTTCCTGCTCTTGTTGGGCCCAACTGAGCACTGGCCCCTGGATCAGATGATACTAGAGAAAGGATATCATCGTCCAGCGGCTGTCTCTCGCCCGACGCCGATGCGCGGAAGAGGGGAACCCCCCCTTCAGCCTCATCGGCTAGGTCCACCTGAGATCCCCACGAGCTCATTCTCCTCCGTGCCTCAGCAGCGGCGGGTCCTGAACCGCGGGAAACCGATGGTTGTCCCTCTCCCCTCGAGAAGAGAGACAAACGAGAGCGGAGCTTCTTCAGAGAAAAGCTCTCACAGTGCACACAGATTGCCCCCTCGAGGACATCGTGTGCGTGCTCCTCGCCCAAACAAACAACGCATAGATCGTGTGAATCATCGGGTGTCAGGAACCGCTGACACGGATGTACACACTTTCTAAACGCTTCGCTAGTGCTCGCCATAGTAGGAAAGAAAAAGCTCTTACTTTGCTTTTTGGAATGCACGCTTCAAACAGACCGGTCAGTGAAGACGAAGAAGAGAATGATGTGCGCTACCGGCGCCTATTTTGTACTAGTCGCGACGGTAGTGACGTCATGGCTGTCGCCGGCCAAACAAGTTGGTGTTTTTTCAATGTAGGCTTCAGACACGGGTCATGAAGAGGCGTTCCCCATAGCGACCCCTAGAGGACGCAGTTCAAAGTTCCACGAAAGGGAACAGTTTTTTCCCCGCACACTTGTAAATAACATATCTGTACATTTGTTTAAACAATTACATGTTTGTTTTTAATTTAATTATTTTTTTCTCTATATTTCTACTTCTGTATATTTATTTATTTAATTCTCTGTTTTTCTTATATTAGTGTTATATTCCACCTCTACTGTGTAATTATGTATGTCTGCACTATGTCAGTATTTTCTTCTGCACTGGAAACTCTTGTCGCCAAGTCAAATTCCTTGTGTGTGTAAACATACTTGGTAATAAATCTTTCTGACTTCTGACTTCTGACTTATTCTGTAAACATTCACAAACTTTGCACAAAATACATAATATAAACTGCAGAAAAGTAGTGCTAAGATAAAAGTAATCTATATAACCACTATATATTGAACTTTGATTGAATGCTTGATGGCATGAATGGCTTCTTAATTCCATGGTATCTAACAGTTTTAAAATAGTACTTTGTGGCTTGGTGACAAAAGGATAAAACCAACTTTCAACCACTGAGGTTTAATATATTGTTGTTTCTTTCTTTCAGTTAAAGGGATAGTTCACCCAAAAATGAAAATTTGATGTTTATCTGCTTACCCCCAGGGCATCCAAGATGTAGCTGACTTTGTTTCTTCAGTAGAACACAAATGATGATTTTTAACTCCAGCTGTTGCAGTCTATCAGTCGTATAATGGATGGCAATGGTAACAAAATCTATGAGAGTAAAAAAAACATGCACAGACAAATCCAAATTAAACCCTGCAGCTCGTGACGACACATTGATGTCCTAAGACACGAAACGATCGGTTTGTGCGAGAAACCGAACAGTATTTATATCATATTTTACCTCTAATACACCACTATGTCCAACTGCTTTGAACGCGCACGCACGGCATCCGATGCGTGAGGTGTGTACGCGCTCTGACGTAGTTTACGCAAGCGCCGGAAGTGATCTCTCGCGCGTATACGTCACTCATTGTTTACACAGTGCACAGTCATTGTAGGTACGACGGCTAATCAAAATGGTACTTACTTGCGCTTATCCGGATTGTTCAAACCGACTTAAAACTAAAAGATAACTATCCCTTTAATGAATTTCACAAATCTGCATGTTGACTTGTAAAATGTTATTTTCTTATTCTTATCACATTTTAACACGGATGTTGCAATGTCTACTAACAGCTTGACAATTAGGCAAGCCTGTGGTTAGTGAGCGAGCAGGAAGGCACAAGATCGCTTTCATGAAAATCACTTTCACTGTTACTAGCTGGATAAAGGACCTTCCCAGCCTTACCTTGACAGCATTGTATAACGTGTTATACAAATAATGGTGACAGCTGCGTAAAGAAATGTCTAAAAGCACATCTTTTTCAAATCCTCATGCTTTCACTATTTCTGTTCTAGTCAGTACTCTTTTAAATAGTGTCTGAAACTTAGTATATTTAGTGCTTTATTGTATCTACCACTTGTCACTTTGGATAAAAGCATCTGCTAAATGAATAAATGCAAATGTATAAATATGCATTTAAAGTACTTTGATACATCGGCACACCTTTTTTCTGTAAGAACTCTAAAACTTTTTTTTCTGTGTGTGTATCATATTTGATACATCAAGTTTTTATGGATAATCAAGTAAACCTAAGTTGCTTCAGTCCAGTACATGTTGATCTTAACTATTAACTATTTTCAGAGGAGCTTTGGTGCAATATGTCAGGACTCATGCCAACGGAGCCCTCAAGTGGTGGGTTTGTGCCACACTTTAATGCATGGATGAAGACTGCCTGTTGAAGGTTGTTTCAAAATGTAAGAAATGCACTTACAATAGCCGTCCATTGGGCAACTGTTGTATTCTGGACCCATACACTTTCATTGTAAGTGTATAATGCATTTTTTGGTTTGTCAAGGTTTGAATCTTGGTCAGACATTTCTCAAATGAAAACCTGTCTTTCCAATCAGTGAAGAGTCTTGGTATTTGTTGGTATTTTACAACATTTAAAGGTACAAAATGTCCAGGAAGGAACACCATAATGATGCAACCAATCCTTTGTGTAACAATCCAGAGATAACATCCTCTATAATCAAGCAAGCCTTCTGTGGTTTTTGCTCCTGCAGATAAAGGCTATAAATATAGCTTTGATAAATATTCTATATATAAATTAATTATATTAATTATATATATTAATTAATTTGGTTTTGTCTTTTATATTCTTTTGACAGGCACTACATCAAGTCTGGATACTACTTTCAGATTTGCTTTATTCTAGATGTTTTCAACATAATTTACATAATTATACAAAATACTCTATTTCACAATGTATTATGCACAGACACAGCTGACATTAAATAAAGCAGCAAGCCAAAATTTAATTCTATGTATTGTTTTCTGAAATTATAGACATATTACATCAACATGTTTGCATATTAGTTTAGCACGCTTATCACACAATGGAAAAATGCATATCATAATGGACTCTAATTATTTACAAATATGAATAAATGTGTCAGTATTTTGCGATTAATTATGTCTGAACTGAACCAGGTTTTATTTTCACAAAGATACATTATTTCAAAACTCATGGGAACTTGAGAAAATGAATTCAGTCTCTGATGAGCAAAGAGCTCTAGTTTTACTGAGCAAGAGCTTCTGAGATCCTCACTGATCTCTTCGTTCTGTGTTCAGTCCTTCTCTACTATCAGAAATCGCTGTTTCCCTGCTACTCAAGTCCTGTACATTCAGCATTGTCAACTCCCCCAGTTCCATTTCACTGCCTTCCAGTTGAGGGGAAGCAAAATCTCCTTCGACTTTCTCCATGTCCTCTTCAGGCTTAAGCCCTATAGTGTCAGGGATGATCTCCACCTCGATATCTGAAGAATCCTCGCTCTCCTTGAACCAAACGGTCTTGTGTCTGTCATCCTTCTTCCTCTCTTTAGCCAGAATGGATTTTACTTTATGCTTATTCGCCTTTCCTCTGGCTTGAACGGCAGGACTATGGTGTGAATGGTTGGTATGCGTCTGGAGTCCACAGGAGCTGCAGTGCCTCTGTCTCTCGCGAGGTATCACTCGCACCCTCGCTGCTTGCACTACATCCAGTCTTCTTTCTCTCAGTTCAGCTCGCCTGGATCTGGATCTCCCTGTGTCTCCTTCATTCAAGAAACCATCATTGGTGAACTGCATGCTATCTCTTGGACTTGGCCTGTTAGGGGTCTGAGTAAACTTCAAGCATGGCCCTAAACACTGAATGAGGGCAGAGGGTTAATCTCACAATTTCATGAGCTGTATATTACCTGCTGTAGTACATGATTACGGCATTCTTATGGAACTTTTTCTTAAGCATCATTTCTTTTACAAAGTGGACACTCAGAGCTGGACTCACTGAGCTTTGATGAGAAGATGCTGACCTCAGACTTGAATGCATCAGGATTCCCCTTCTTGACACGGGATATCAGATAGCCAATCACAATGAGGCAAAGCACCAGTAACGCAGCCATCACAAAGCCCAGCAAAGCCATGTCCCCTGCACGGTACCCTTCGTCGGGCGACTGGACCCCCACTGCTGATATGGTGGGTGTGCAAAGAGAAAAATTAGACAGCAACATGCAGAAAAAAATATTAGAACCTTAACACTTAACACTTAAACAAGGGGTGTCCAATCATGCTCCTGGAAGGCCAACTTCCAGCAAAGTTTAGCTAATCAAGGTCTTCATGATAAACTTCAAGGCAAGTGTGTTGGAGCTGGTTGGAGCTAAACTCTGCAGGAAGGTGGCCCTCCAGAAGCAGGATTGGACACCCCTGGGTTAAACTTTATAGGAAACTAATATTTTCAAGAATATGGAACCCAATAAAATCCTTAATTAACAATTTTGATTTATAACTTCATATTGGCATAGGGGTCAAGATTAGGGGTGCACTCTGAGAGTTTGAAATAATTTTATATATTGTTTAATTCTTGAACAAAGAATTATAAGATATCCGAAAATTAGGTTATTGTACTATGGCCTTTGTTTAGTTCTTGCTTATGTTTATGTTAGGGAACAAGCAGTATCCTGAGAGATAAGAGGTGTAATAGTCACTAGTAACTTCTTGTATTCGTATATTCGATATTTTAGTCAGTTAAATTATTTCACTGTCAAGTATCTTAATAGTGACATGTGGGTGTAAATGCATTCGGGAATTTGTATATGTACGTATGTGTGTGTGTATATATATATATATATATATATATATATATG